>NW_026695051.1:0-214451 GCF_021218885.2 Marmota monax
GCCTTCCTGGCCCTGGATCACTCAGGCCCATCATCTCAGCCTTTTCAACATTTCTTCTAGTCTCAGACCCCACTCTGGCCTACTGCAACAACCCAATTTCGCTCATGAAACAATTTTTAAAGAAACATGGGGGTTTACGATATTGGAGGGGAGCTAACTCAAAGGAAGATGATAGATAGAAGACACTTTTTTTTGAGAATGGGACAAATCAGCACTCTATCATGGACACTTAGGCTCTGCACAAAAGAAAATACTCTCTGACTACAAAGTAAAATGTTACATTACTAGGCCAGTATTCCTAAGTGTCTCATAATTAACCAATATTTTGGAGGAAAATGATTGTTCAGTTAAAATTATCTCAGAAATACTGAAATTAGTCAAAGAGAGTTTTCTTTTCTGCAGGACTTCTCAGAGTCTTGAATTATGCTAATACTGTGACTCTCTAAGAATACTGGGTCCCAAACTTATTAGGATTCAATCTCTTAAAAAAGAAGGAAAGAAAGAAAAATCTCCATTCCTAACATGTAAAATGGTAGCTAAAGACCAATTCAAGCAATTTTTACAGATATACATAGAAACGCTTCAATATCTAGAACTAATTTTAGAAAAGAAAATATGCTTTAACAAATTGAATGGTCCAAAAATACCTGATTCAATTGAGTATAGCACTTCAGCATTTTTCCCTTTGTCTTTGTCCAGAGCTGTAACCTGCAAAACGACTGAGCCCACAGCTGCCGACTCATAAACCCGCCCTTCATAGGAGGAACTGGTGAACCACGGGGCATGGTCATTTGTGTCACTGACATTAATGACAATCCTTGCAAAGTTACGTTTTACAGGAACATCTTGATCCCGTACCTAAAAAGAAAATACATTATCAATCCTGTTTGGGTTTTCTTTCTCACGCATTAAAAAAAATCTCTGTCATTCTCAAACACATGAAACCTTTAAGGAGCCACATGCAGGCAGAAGAACAAGTAGATGCCTACCATGACTGTAAGAACATGCTGGTGAATGGCTTCATGATCCAGTTTTTCAGATGTACAGAGAGAGCCAGTTGCAGGATCAAGACGAAATTTCTTGAGACTCAATGGGTCTATACTACTCTGCAGAGTATAGATTAGTTTATTTTTCTCATCCCTATCCACAGCACTGATTTGCAAAATTTCTGTTTCTGGCACTGTATCTTCAGGAATAACAACTTCATATTTTGATGTAGAAAACTGGGGACGATGGTCATTTGTATCTATTACTTTGATGAATACCTATAATAAATGACAAAAACGGCTCACATAATATTCCTAATAATTGTTTTAACATTTAAATAATCTAGACATATATATCACATGTACATTGAAAAAAAGCTGTTATTTTAGCAAAATGTAATGTAAATATGAGAAAAGGAACAAAAATCTAGAATCAAAAATATCCTTAAAATTTCTCACTGATATATTACTTATTTAAAATATGAGTAAGATAATAAAACCTTCCTAAATTCTTGAATCTGACTTTGGAGACACAATGAATGCTCATAATTAACATTTCTTTATGAAATATAGACTTAATATCTCTTTGGTGTCCACACAGAAAACCTTTGTAGATTACTCATGGAAAGAAATCAGACAATTTACTTTGCCAGGATTTATACAAGACTTACTTCCTATATTACATTTGAATATGTAACTACTAATCTACTGAGGGGAGTGATAGATGGTTTCTCTATTTCTCCTTCTCATTTGAGACTCCAAATTCCTGTTAAGATTTTAAATATTAGAGAAAAAAATTATAAATGTTTTTAGAGCAGGGGATGGGGATCAGTCATAGAGTACCCGCTTAGCATGCATAAGGTTCTGAGTGCTCTGGGTTTGATCCCTAACACAACCAAAAAAGAAAAAGAAAATGTTTTTAGGTTTTCTTTTAAGACCTATATATGTAAGTAGAAAGGTGTTTATTTCCTAAAATCAGATTAAACAGATTGAAATAAAACTGTTAAGTATGTCAACATCAAACAAAAGTTTCAGAGGAGAAAAAAGAGCCAATGTCAAAAAACTCAGTTCTAAGGTAAATTTTAAAATGACAAAAAATTTTACCTGGACAGTAAAATGACTACTTTTCAGAATGGAAAGACGTATATGGATAAGGCATAGTATCAGCCTTATCAGCACCAATCACAAAAGATAGTTTATGAACAAGAAATCTAAGCTTCATTGACTCCTTCAGAACAAAAGGGTTTGCTGGTCCAAGTGGCCAAAAGATCAAAGTCCTAGCACAGGTAAAACCATTAACCACACTAATGAAGGCATATGAACAGAGACCTTTTCATAGGTCCACAGCAGTGTTCTAACAGAACTCTACACCATCAATGACAGGTTTTTAACACTAAATTGTACATTTACATTAAAAACAATTAAAACAAAACTGCAAACACCTCATTCGTAAATGTCAAAGATGAACCAAAGGCATTACTAAGGCAATTTTTTATTTTTTTTGGTATCAGGGATTGGACCCAGGGCACTTAACCACCGAGCCATATCCCCAGCCATTTTTTGTATTTTATTTAGAGACAGGGTCTCGCTGAGTTGCTTAGGGCCTCTTTAAATTGCTGAAACTGACTTTGAATCTGGATCCTTCTCCCGCAGCCTCCTAAGCTGCTAGGATTCCAGGCCTGTGCCAACATGCCCAGCTATTAAGGTAATTTCTACAGATCAAATCAGAACATACCTATTTCTGCAAGGAACTTAATATATATTTTTTTAACCATGGAGTAGGTATTGGGCAGAGATGTTTAATCCTGCTCCAAAATCAATTAGTCACTATTAAACAGAAAGAGCTTGAAGTTAAAAAACTTGGTCTTAATAAGGTTGCTGAACACATTTATTAGGCACTTATGTGCTCAGCATTTGCCCACACAGAACTGAGGGTGTAAGATAAGTGTACGGTAGTAGTTCCTGCCCTCATAAAGTTTTCTAACTCACTGGACAATGTCTTGCACTATGAAATTTAACTATGTCTCATATATTATCACCTAAAAAATAAGAGTCTTGAGACCGGCTGGGACATCCCCAAAACTCATAAGAATGGAGTAAAATTTTGCTCGAGTAGGTTTTAGGTTGGTAGGTAAATGTGTACCGGGAAGAGCTTGGTCAAAGACATGAAGGTAAGAGGTGAGACTGGGACCAAACATACAGCGCCTTGACTCCTGAGCTAAGGCTGCAGGACTACATATCCTGTGTGCTCTGAACCTACTTTTCAGAGCAAATCTACCTTCACCTCCTCTGCTCAGTCGGGTAGACCCTTCGAGTAGCAGGCAGCACAAGATGAATTGAAAGAAAAGAGAATCGAGGTAGGAAGGTAAATCAAGTACTAGGGGTAGGGTGACTGACAAGAGCCTGCACCAGTTCTGACAGGCAGCAATACTCTTAAGTACTTCCTGGGTGATAGGTTTTAAGATCTTTAAGAGCAAAGACTCTTATGTGGCATCTTACTTAATCCTTATAAAAAATTAAGGATGGTTAACCCTATACCCATTTTTCAGACGAGAAAATGCAAGTAGAGAGGATTAGAGATTGTCCATGGATAAAAGCAAGATGTAGGGATGAGACTAAAACCAAGAGGCTTGCTCTGGAGTATGCAATGCTCATGATCAAGAGAAACTGAAAGAAAGCATGAAAGCAAAGCTGTTTTGAGGGAGAGAGGGAGGGAGGGAGGGAGGGAGGAAAGAAAAAAGGTTGGCTGAATTTGGAAAGTTACCTGGCAAGACAAAGACAAAAAAGATAAAGCAAAATGACTCAAATTAATGCTGGTCAGCATCCTAAGCAGAAACTTGGCAGGACAGGAAAGCAAGGAGAGTTGTTTCAGCACAACACTGACATCGACACTGCCCAATTTCAGTTCCTACTTTGCTGAGGATGCACCATGTGTGAAGGACAATGCCCTCTTTAATGTTCTCCTAAGCCTACGTAAATCTGGCATCTGCTGCTACTGACCTAAATGCAAAAACCTGCTCTGTTGGTTCTTGAGTTTACTTACAAACCCACATGTCTCTTGCTGTGTTGTGTGGCTTATCAGAACTGTTCCAAACTTCTGTGTTCCTCTTCCTGTAGTATCTGCTGCTCTGCTGTCTCCCAGATTAGTATCTCTCTGTTCTCAGCCCCAGACTAGAAACCTAAACCTAATTACTTATTGTTCCCTTTGTCCCACACCATGACAGGTCAACCTAGACTATGTAACCATTCTCTTCCATTCTGACTATGTTTCCTTGCTAGCAATTCATTAGATTATCATTAAAGACTCTCTGAAAATGACTCTAAATGAAATTACAGACGTATATGAAGCACTGGAATTAAGAAGAGAAAATCAGAATATATCTCCTTAGTGTTATAAGGATTTTAGTTAATAAACACACAATATTCCATTCTAAGCATTCAATTGTACTAACTAAATATACAATTTGGGGGAAGATATAAATTGTTAATTATTGGCATATATAACAAGTGATCTACAGCTTATTAAGTTTCTCTTAATAGATTTCCAGTTAATCATGTAAACTGGACCACACAGAGTTCTATTTGTTAAACTTCTGAACTCAGAATTACTCTGCTAGATTTACTACTATTTTTGATTCTCACTTTCAGGCTCTGAAGTTTTAACTTCAGGGGTTTATTTATAAAGAGAGAAAACTGATTCTTCTTGCCTGTAGAATGAGAACAGTCACAAAATCATAACTTTAATACTGTGAATCAACTTTTACATGGAAATCTCAAAATGACCCCCCAAAGCATATAGTATAGCAAACAAAAATAATTTTACATAAATTCAAAAGCACAACTATTTGGAGAAAGGAATAAACTATTTTCACAACTGGCTTTAAATATTTAAATACCTATTAATTAACTGAAATACATGAGACGAGGATTATTCTGTAGTGCAACTAAATGATTTGGCAGGTTAAGATGTAAAATACTCTAAAGATAGGAAACTGGAATCCAGAAGCATTCTGTTAACGTCTTCCTTTTTAAGAATATATACATCATACAGAAGCCTTGTATATGATTTCCACCATCCTATTGTGAACTCTAAGGCAGGAGGAGTCTTGCCTATTATTACCCATTATTCAGCTTATAAAACAGTACCTGTCACATACCAAGTGTTCAACAAGTATTTGTTAAACGAATGAAACACCACAATGATTATTCATCCAAGAATGTTCTTTTTGTAAATCTCCCACAACTCATAATGAGAATCCAAGAAAATTCCTAAGAAAATTTAACTTAATTTGTAGGCATTTAACATTTAGCAATCTGGTCATCTCTTAATCAACAGATAGGAGCAAATAATGGAGTTAAAGGGATTCTTAGAATTCTCAGAATAATTTAATCAGTAATTTTTACACAACTCCAGTTATTAGCCAAGGGGGAGGGAAAGTAATTTAAAAAGACTAATTAATCACTTTAATCTGCTTTCATGAAAATGACTTGTACACTTCATCCACTATAGCGATATACTCTGTATTAATATAGTTCAGACATGAATATAAAATTAAGGGAATTTTGATGCCATACAACTGGGTAGTTCAGTTTTAACTCTTCTGTAAAATTCTTTGAACTGCTTAATCACATGCAAAACCCAAATTGGGACTGCTGTTAATTTTCTTTCTCTAAATAAAAATTCTTGGTGAGTTTGTGCATAAACTGCATCACTATACTAATTTCTGACTCTGGAACCTCAAAAGGCAAAATTGGCTGCTCATACTGTTTGTGGGCCCTGAAATTAAAACAGTATTTCAATTCTCCTCTGACAAACACATCATTTGTAATTCACTTACCTGAGTAAGGATAGTGGTCGTTCCATCTGTAGCCTCAACTGTCAGGTTATAGTTTGATTTTTGTTCTGCATCAAGAGGTTTGGCAACAATGATGGTTCCAGTCCCCTTGTCCACATCAAAGTGACTATCATAGTTGCCACCTAGTTTAAATTAGGACAAAGAGAAGAGTTGAAACAAATCACAGAGTGAAAATCCGTTGTTTTGGGGGTTTTTTTGTGTGTGGCATTCTAATACTAAATATCAGTAAAAAAAAAAAAAAAGAAGACTCTGAACATAATGATCAAAGTGATTCCAAGGAGCAAGTATTTTGAAAGCAAGAAAAGACTGACCAATTAGAAAGATAATGCTTTTAAGGCAAAACTGAACCCTAATTGTCAAGGAAGCCATGAATTTAGAGGAAAAGAGAAAGCAACTTCAAAAACAGAAAAATTGCTAATGTTGCCATTAAATCAATTTCAATTTGTTTTTCAGAGGTTTGAATATTTACTTAATTTATTTCAGTGACTAAATGAACACATCACTAGTCATTTAATAGTTTAAATATTTTTTTTAAAAATTGTGATATTTTAAACCTACTGACAATAAAACAATCATTCCAAACAAACGTTAACCCTGAAAAAATAGTGATAGTTAACTCTAATCAGACATAAATAGCTATTTGAAAACAAATTGTTCCCATTGTTATCAAAATCAGAGCTTAATCAAACAAAATTTTCTGTCCTACTAATACTACCCCAATACATCCCAATTGTATTCTAAGTAAAACTCTTCTTAAATCCATTGTACTTTAAGTATTTAAATTGATGAGATGAAAAGGAATGAAAATAAAGGTTTATGGTCCTGGTGAATTTCTACTACTATATCTAACCAAAAAGCAAAACAACATACACACATATGAGGTCGTAAGTGAAACCTAAGGATCTAGGGATGATTAAAAGATGACATGTTTGCAACTGGAATGCATGACCATGTGCACACTATGAAAAGAAACAGTAATGAAAAATAACCATTGGAAATAAAAATGTTCTCAGAAAAATTAATGCTTTTATTTTAGATCTCATAATCTGAAGCAAATTATGTGATCTCAGCAGATACCTTCTGCTGTACAGTTCGGGTCACAAGTCATCTGAAAGATGTAAAAAACTTCTCTAGCAAGTGTATCTCCTGGCACAGCCAAAAGAAGCAAGCAAGCATGGAAAGCAAGCAAAGAACAAGAAGAACAATCATCAAACCAGTTCCATACACAGTAAGTATTGAACAGTAAAGTCAGATACTGCACCAACTGCATCCTGCTAATCTGGAAATGTGGCATAAATTCAGAGAAAGTAAACAAACTATTTTAATTATAGTTAACCATGAAAATAATTTTTTCTTTGAAACTAATAATTTCAGAGGTGTGGTCAATTAACTATTCCAACAGATGCCCCAAATCAGGGAAAATAATCCAACGGTGTAGTGTGAATTTGAAGAGGACAACCTGTATGTACCTGTGATCCTTGCAACCTATGCCCCACCAGCTCCAATGTTCTGAAAAAGTATTTGGAGGTAATATAGCTAAGGGGTTGAAGACAGAATAGGAATGGGAAGTGTCAACTAGAGATAAATTCCATCACATACTTTTGGTCTTAAATAGGCTTGTAATTAAAATAGTGTGGAAAAAAAACAGAATGAAAAGATCTTAGATGTCAAAGTCTAATGTGTACTTTTAAAAAGTTATGATGAATAGGGTATTATATTCTATGTGGGAACTAAATGAAATGACAAAAAAAAAAGGAATTGGCTTAACATGTAAAATTTTATAAAAGGATTAATTAATCTAACATGCCCTATCTACTACTAAAAATAAGGAAAAAAAACCTAAAAAGCCTAAAATAAAACTATAGCTGGCACTATAATTTTTAAGTTATACAAATCAAAATTTGTTAGCATATATATTCAAACATGGGCATGTGACAGTCACCTAAGCAGCTACTTCAAATGTTCTAATCATATTTACTAAAAATAATGTGTTATATGTTTTATGTGTGTATGATACATAATTAAAACATTCAGTTTTCTCTGTAACTCCCTGATCCAGTGATTAGTTTAAAGCAAATTCTCTACCCACAGATCTTATTCTCATTTTAAATTATGAGATGTATTCAAAATTCAGAAAACCATGTGCAAGTTTCTCCTCAGTGTAACCTATAAAGGACACTGAAAAGGACAAGCAATGCTTACCAATTATATCAAACCAAAGGGGTGTGCCAGCAGGCTCAACAGATATTACTCCAATCATATGAGCAACTGGATCACTTTCCATTACAGTAAAGGTAAAAAACGATTCTTCAAATGAAATTGGCTCCAGAGATGGTTTGGGTTTGGAGATCCATTCAATATGAAGTCTAGTGGTTGATGACTTTTGAGGGCGACCATTATCAACTGCCTTAATCTATAAAATAAGAACAGAGGATAAAAACAGCAAATCGTAAGATACATTCTAAAACAGAATGGTTTCTGAAACTGAACCACTTTCAAACATTTCATATTTGTATCTGAATATGCCATGTATTTAACGCTTGAAGAAAAGAGCAACTACTTCTTGACCATACTCAACATCAATAATAGGCAACTGGAGTCAAAGTTGGAAAGTAAAAAAAATAAAACAAACAAAAAAATAAACCTATACTTCTCAAATATTACAAAGGATTGCCTAATTATTAGGCTCACAAACACTGAAGCTATTTGCCAAAATAAGAGACAAGGTTTATAGTCAAAGCACTTAAGAAATTCAGAGACTATGTTCTGAGACTGAACTCACTGAAAGAATGTCATATTCTCCAGCTGCAGAGAACTTTTTGGATGAAACCACTCCAGTTTTTGGCTCAATAAAAAATTTGCCATTATCATTTCCATCCTCGATGCTATAGGAGATTTCTGCGTTGGGACCTTCATCTTTGTCTGTAGCTACAACGCGATACAGAGGCTCTCGTTTGGAGTTTCTTTCTGGTTTTTCCCGCTCTGGGAGTCTGATCTTGTAGAACTTCTGCAGGAACTGAGGCTTGTTGTCATTTTCATCAAGGATTTTCACAATTACTCTTGCAATGGTTGATCTAGGGGGAGTACCATTGTCGGTCACAGTAACCTGTTTTTTAAAGGTAATAGATCAACAAGCATTTTTAAGATATACAAAAAGTAAACACCGTCTTCCTAATGAGAATCACCATTTATATAAACTTCTACAGGTCACATAACAATATGGCCCATACATCTCTTCCCATTCTGACAAAAACACTGTAAGGAGGTAAGGGCAACTTTTCCTAATTGTAGAGAAAGGGACAGGCGTAGCTGGGCAATGGCTGAGAAAGAGATGCTACTTCTTACTGTCTCCTTGAACTACTGTAGCTCTAAAAGGTGACTTTACCAAAATGTTAAGCAACCAAAAATTTAATATTTTTAGGTCATGAAAGGAATACATAAAGATTCTGCTTGAAATATTTAGAGTCCTCCTTAAAAAGTATTCTGTCCACTTAAATATAAATTATCCATAATACTGCATTAAAACACTGTCATTTTTAAGCTTCATCCATAAAATATGCCGAAGCATCATTTTAAAGTCTATGCTAAGTATTACACATTTAAATACTAGTAATTATTATTTTATTTTGTTTGGCTGTTTTCTTATACAGAAGTCTTTAATGCTTAGGAAGGTGGACATAAACATTTACATTTAATACCAATTTAATGTTTTCAGTAATAGCAATGTAAAGTAAGTCCCATTTTAAGTAAATTACCCACAAATTAAATTTAGGGATAAAGATCAGAGATTCTTGAGGACTGCACTGGTAACTGTTTCTACATGCATGAGTCAATTTCACCCTTAAAAGTTCATGTTTATGGTAGTACATACCTTAAAAGTAATGACCTCAGTAATAATTATTCTCCCCTCGCCTACACCAACATCTCTTTCCAAATTAATTACTAAGATATTAAAACATAAATGTAGATTAAGATTTCCATGAAACTATTTCCTCTTTGAAATTTGGTAATTTTATATCCTATTTATAAAAGCATGAATACATCCTGGTGGTACTTGTCAGGATTTTTTTCTTCTTCTAGTTTTAGTACTAGGGCTTGAACGCAGGGGTACTTTACCACTAAGCTATGTCCCTAGCCCCTTTTCTTTTTTATTTTGAGACAGAGACTCAACTAAGTTGCTTGCTTGGGGCCTTGCTAAGATGGTGAGGCTGGCCTTGAAGTTATGATTCTCCTGCCTCACTCCTGAGTTGCTGGGTTTACAGGCTTGTACCACTGTGCTTGGCTAGCATATGTAAGTAAGGTAGTTGCTTCATGTTACTTAAGGTTCATGAAGTTCCTGAAGGTTTTTAGAATAAAGCAAAATATTACTTTAGCTCCAAGACATGTCCTTTTGATCTGTTTTTATATAATCTTTACAAAAAAAAAAGAAGAAAAATGAAAGAGAACCACAATCAAGCACTATGTTTTTAATATTCATCACTAAACGGTTGCTAAGTTCAAGTTAAATAACCAGTACTTTTCCAGCCCTGTGATGGAACCAGAGATCTACTCTTTCAGACAGCTAAATCAATGCCAAGCTGGTTTTCCAATATACCACTACCAAAGGTCTACAGACAGACATAAAGATCTGTAAACAAACACAAAAACTTATTTCCCATCAACGTCTTAATATTATCTTGAAAGTTCTACCAAAGCACACGGCTTTTCCAGGTCTGGCTCCAATAATCAACACGAGCCTTCAACATGTAATAGAGCTGTGTCAACAGAGGAAACAGGTTTGTTCTGCTGGGTTTCCCTTTCCTCCTGCTGCCTCTGTCTTGGCTTCTGTGGCTCTGCAGGCAATGGCACCCGCACTATCCACATTACGGTACCTTCCTCCTCCCAGCTATTCCCAGCCCCCTTTTGCAACCTGTTTAATATCAGCCAGAAATAGGTAATTATGAGGTGAAGCTAAGGTTTTGTTTTATATTTTAGGATTAGAGGCATTTTTAAATAAGCCATGAGAATGAGAATCCTTATTAGAACAGGACATTTACAAGTAGTAAAGTTTTTAAAAAATAAAAAATTTGATTTTAAAATGCATAATAATGTAATTATTTAAAGAATAAAAAAATCTAGAAACAAGCTCATAGCTAATAATTCAAAAGGTTAATCTAGATCTATAAATACCAATATATTTCAAAAACAATACTGATAAAAAAGAACTACAGGACGTATGCAGAAAAAATCACTTATAATAAGTAAAAATAAATTCCAGATGGCATTGATTATTTATTTCCAATAAAAGCTGTATTTGCTGTGTGTCTATGTGTGTATGTACAAAGTACAAGAACTAGAATCGAACAGAGGGCAGCAGTCCTGCTTTCTGATGAAAGAATTGGGGGATAAAAGGGATGAGCTATATTCATAATGTTTCCTTTATTTTGCTCTTTATTAATGGCCAGAAACTAATATACCAAGATATTAACAGCTATGCATGCTGGTTTACTGGGAGCGAGATCTTTTTTTCTTAAGATATTTATAATTACAAATATTTTAAACTAATTAAAAATAAAAAAGTGCTTACTTCTAATATGTGTTCATCCTGCTGTTCTCGGTCTAGTTTTCTTGATGTTGTTGTGATAAGGCCTGCAAAATTATAAGGCTTTATTAATCCTCATAAAATAATATTAATTACAAATTATAATTAAAACCATACTCATAAAAATTCTGAGCAAATTTTTAACATCTTCTCAAGGAAATAGAATAGATTGTTAAAGAAATTAAAGTTCCAGATATGAATGATTCTTTTATTTATTAATAACAACATAATTTACACTTTCTCACTTTAATGATTCTTGGACACACTGGATAAATGACAGTAATATTAAGAAAAAATAAAAACTCAAATCAGCTACATTTTTTATTTGTTGGTAATTGCAATAGACATTTTTCAAAAAAAAAAAAGATGTTTTTTAAAAGTGAGGTGAATTTATCTAGGATTTCATCTTTACCCTCATCTCTAACTGCTCCAGCAATAACAGAATTACTGAAAATAACTTCTATAACTATAGTACAAAGAACCATTAAGAAATAATGTTACCGTAGCTTATTACCTTTGAGTCATGTACCCTTAAAAATGAATAATTATTATATAATGGAATTTTCCAGGTCATATGGTTCAAACAAGAGTCATTTAATTTCCAATAAAAGCAGAAAACACTATTCTCAAAGAAATTCTACATACTATTCTATTCCTTAGATTATTCTACCAAACTACAACATCTTTAAGTTTCAATTTCTCTGCAGAACTTTAATTTAATAACTGTCTGATGAGCTAGCAGAATATATTGGAACCTAGAAGACCATTAAAATTGTGTACTGTATACATCACCAAAGATGCAAGTTGGATTCCCCTATCCCCTAAACATCCACTAGAATTGGTGTTGATAAAGGCCAGGAACATGTGGAGCAGATGTGCACATCTGGATGAAGTTCAGGTAAATCCTATGTGGCAAGACAGCTGCTAGAGCTAGAGGAACTCTCCTACCAAGCATTCCACAAGGAAATATTCTGAATAATTCGTATTTAAGACGTGACCTTATCTTTTTAATTCGTTTTCTCCTATAATCATAGCTAGTTTCACAGAACTTTCAATTAAAGGCTATTCAAAATGTTTCTCTAAATTTGCAAATGAAAAGATTTGTTTTCATTCAATTTGATGGTTTTTTTCCTTAAATAATTACTAAGAATTTCAATCAACATTATATTCCCCACAATACAACAAAGTAGTATATTCTCTTTTCAACAAAATACTCTACTACAGTTAGATGTGGGATATTCCCTTAACCTTACTTACAGAATAAAATGGGCTCAAGGAATATATTTCACTTTGTCCAAGAGCGTGAAATTGTTGTTCAATGTAGCAAGAACTTGATTCTCATTAGTCAAAAACTTTTGAGTTCTTTCTTTTTTTTTTTCCCTATGAAGTCTACCCTTATCCCCCTCACCCCCAATACTGGGGGTTGAACCTCTCTGGTGCTTTATTACCACTGACCTACATTCCCAGCCTCCTCACCGTTTTTTAAAATTTATTTATTTATTTATTTTGAGACAAGGTCTCACTAAATTATCAAGATTGGCCTCAAACTTGAGATTCTCCAGCCTCAACCTCCCTAGTAGGTGGGATTACAGACATGTGGGACCACCTCCTATTTACTATAGATTTAAGTAGTTCAAAAATGAAAAGAAATTAATACCACCTAATTGTGCTAATCTGTCCATCAAAAACTTATCACCAATGGTAGTATCACATGGAGCAACAGCCTAGCATGTTCACAACAAAACAATGTTCTTCTTCTGTCTAGAACTTAATCACTCACCAAAAGCATTGGACAAATAGATCTGTTGGCAAATAATGTTTGCATTTTACAATTTACTTAAAATACACAAGACTGCTAAGAATTTATGTATGTCCATATTACCAATTCAATATTAAACTATAAAGTTACCTGACCTCTTTTGTAGGTTTGGAATTATTTACATGCTCTTTATGCTTCATATTAATTCCCCTCTGTAGCCAGGAGGAACAGTGAACTGATTCTATTCAAAGGCAAAGAACTATAAAGTTCATTATAGCCTAACTACCCTCATTCATTCCTTCCCCTTCTTAGCTTAAACTCCTACCCTAGAATCCTACTGCTGAGTTCTCCAAGCCCTGAAATTTCCTCTATCATAAATAATATCAACCCATGGTATTATAGTAACTCCTTTCAAATCTACTTTTCTATACTACAAACTTCATGAGGACAGAAACTATCTTTATTGGTTGGCGTGCTTAAGCCAATATATCTATGACTCTCCAAAAAAAAAGCATGAACATTTTTCTCTTAAAATGTCAAGAAATATAAACAGATGCAGAAAAAGCATTTGACAAATTACAGCCCCAATTCACGTTTAAAACACTAGAAAAAACTAGGGATAGAAGAAATTTACCTCAACACTGTAAAGGCTATATATGACAAATCCAAGGCCAACACTATTCTGAATGGAGAAAAATGAAAGTGATTCCTCTAAAAACAGAACAAGACAAGGATGCCCACTTTTACTACTCCTATTCAACATAGTCCTTGAAACTCTAGTCAGAGCAATTAGACAAAAGAAAGAAATTAAAGAGATACAAATAAAAAAAGAAAAGCTCAAATTATTTGTTTGCTGACTACATGATCCCATATTTAGAAGACCAAAAAACTCCACCAGAAGACTTCTAGAGCTCATAAACAAATTCAGCTAAGTAGCAGGATATAAGATCAACACTCATAAATCAATCACATTCCTATCCTTTCAATAATGAATCTGCTGAAAAAGGAATTAGGAAATCTATCCCATTCACAATAGCTGCCCCCCCCCAACTTGGAAATCAATCTAAGAAATTAGGTGAAGGACCTCTACAACAAAAACTACAGAACAAACACTAAAGAAAGAAATTAAAGAAACCTCAGAAGATGGAAAGACCTCCCATGTTGTTGGATAGGCAGATATTGTCAAATGGCTATACTACCAAAAGTGCTATAGAGATTCAACATAATTCCCATTGAAATTCCAATGACATTATTCACAGAACTAGAAAAAAGCAGTTATGAAATTCATTTGGAAAAATAAGAAACCCAGAATAGCCAAAGCAATCCTTAGCGAGAAAAACCAAGCAGGAAGCATCACAATACCAGACCTCAAGTTATACTACAGAGCTATAGTAACAAAAACAGCATGGTACCTGCACCAAAACAGGCATGAAGACCAATGGAAGACAATAGAAGACACAGAGAAAAACCTACATAAATACAGTTATCTGATGCTAGACAAGGGTGCCAAAAACATACGTTGGGGGGAAAAATAGCCTTTCAAATACACGATGGGAAAACTGGAAATCAATATATAGAAGAATGAAACCTGACCCCTATCTCTCACCCTGCACAAAACTCAACTCCAAGTGGATCAAAGACCTGGAATTAGACCAGAAACCCTGCAACTGTTAGAAGAAAATGTAGGCCCAACACTCCAACATATTAACTTACTTAACAATACTCCTAAAGCACAAGGGATAAAGTCAAAAGTCAGTAAGTAGGATGGCAAACTAAGAAGCTTCTTCACTACGAAGGAAACACTGTAGATAGAGTGAGAATGCCTACAGAATGGGAGAAAACCTTTGCCACCTCCTCCTCAAATAGGGCATTAATGTCCAGAATATACAAAGAACTCAAGAAACTTAACACCAAAAAACCAAGTAAGTCAATCAATAAATGAGTAAAAGAACTAAGCGGATACTTATCAAAAAAAGAAATACAAATGGTCAACAAGCATATGAAAAAAGTTCAACCTCTCTAGCAATCAGGAAAATGCAAATTAAAACTATGTTAAGATTTCATCTCACTCCAGTCAGAATGGCAATTATCAAGAATACAATTAACAATAAATGTTCAACAGTCACCCACTGACCCCATGGTGGAAAAAGGCAGATACGGGATACTCCTGCTTCTGATGTAGACATGAAATACAAGCAACAAATCAAGGTCCTGTAAGACATTTACCAGTTTGGTTTGCTTTTCTGTGGAGAACACACAAGACATTTCAGATGACAACAAGTCTCTTTCCAGGTTCACAACACTTGTATCAAAAGGAATATTGTCAAAGATGTCACGTGCTTTTTCCAATGCCATCACTAGAGAAAGGCTGTGCATACACCTCTTATGCAGACAACAAGAGGATACAGTGTCCCCTGAGAAAGGTAAAGTTGGAGCTTCTTCAATAAGGAGATTCCTCAAGAAACTAGGAATGGAATCAGCATACAACCCAGCTGTCCCACTCCTTGGTATTTATCCAAAAAGAACTAAAGTCAACATACTATAATGATACAGCCACCTCCATGTTTACAGCAGCATAATTCACAATAACCATTTTACGAATCAACCCAGATGCCTGTCAATAGATGAACATATGAAGAAACGGGTATACATACACAATGGAGTTTTATTCAGCCTTAAAGAAGAAAAATGAAATAATGGTATTTGCTGATATTGGACAGAAATGGAGAACATCGTGCTAACTGAAGTGAAATAAGCCAGTTTAAGAAAAATCAAGTGTTGGATGTTTTTCTCATACGGAAGCTAGAGCAAAACAAAGGAAGGAGGGAAGGATCTGTGATCATAAAAATATAGGTAAAATAAGTAGAGGATAAGGAGGAAATTGAGAGGGAGAGAGAAGCGATGGGAAAGAGGAGAAAATATGACATATTTTTAAAAACCATAGTATGTACATAAATAAATATACCATAGGAAATTTCATTTTTATATTAAGTAGAAAGAACCAATCAAAACTATATAAATAGATGAGAAGATTATGGAGAACTGAAATACCATAATGCACTAAATTATGCAGTCAGGTGTGATGGAGAGTAGAGAAAAAAGGAAGATCAGGATGGTAGAAGGAGAATGGGGAGAGGGAAACGAAAAGGAGAAAGACACAAACCGACTTCAAACTCCATGCACGTACAAGTTTGTTGAGATACACCCAACTACTACTATGTGCAATTATAACGCTCTAGTAAAATAGGTTAAAAAATGGTGCTTTTTATGGAAATTCATACAAAATTAACTCTGAAAATAAAAATTTCTTAATGAAGCAAGAAAACACTAGGAAAATTTTGAGCATTGTAACAATCAATTATACTGAAAGCTTAACACCTGAAAAGCTGTCCACATATCCCACAAACATCCCCCAATCTGACCGCTTATTTATTTCTGTATTTACATCACTCTTATTTCTGTGCTTTTATGCACTTCATTCCTGCTTATCTTCTCACATCTGTTGCCCATTTGATAAATACCTATTTCAAAAATGAATCCAAAATATATCTTCACATACCCACTATATGTTGTTAAATTATTAAGTATTAAATATTCTAATAATAGTATTATCATAACTTTTTTTCCTTTGAAACATTTGTGCCCATCTATGGTATTTTTTGCTAAATCCCTGAAGAATACATACTAAATAGAAATGGTACAGAATTCCAGTGGTCAAGTTCAGGTTCCTGAGACAAAGTGAAGTTAAAGTTTTCCCAGGTCACAAAGCAAGGATTAGAATTTTGTTCTCCTGAAGCACAGATGAGTCCCGCCACCTACCATCATACCAAACTGCATAACTTAGTGCATTATGGTATTTCAACTTTCCATACACACTGAACTGTGACTTCCATAAAGTTTACAGGGGGAAATAATTAACCATTGCCCATTTTTTTAAAAAGTAAGTTAGAAAATACAACGGAAGCAACATAGAAAAATGCATGTGCAAGTGCTTCTTTTCTAACTTTATTTTCATTTTCTGCAAGCATCTTTAAATTAAAAATAGCAACGAAAGGACAAAAGCTAGAAAATATCTTTCCATGGTCCAGAATAACACTGAATTCTTTATACCAAACCTATCACAAATGTGGGCAGGTGAGAGAGCAGGTACAGATAGCAGTTACAAATGTACCTCATAAATTATGCAAAACTAAAGAGCTAAACTTTGCTGCATCTGATAAACATGCTTAAATATATCTATAGCCTTTCAATGCCACTTTAGACATTTGGAGGATTATTTTGAGACAAGATGTTAGATTAGCTGCAATGAATCATTATAAAATTTTGCTCTTATATCTCCACACTTCTCAAAATTCACAAGATTACATGAACTTCACAAAGTACATAGTACAGCAGATGAACACTGAAAAGACTAGCAGGTAAAGATAATAATATTGGACAGTACACAGTGGTGCAGCCATGTTTATGCATTTATTTAATCATTTTGTGCTCTCCACTCAGAATATAAAGACGATTAACATACAATCTTGGGCTGGGGTTGTGGCTCAGGAGTAGAGCGCTTGCCTAGCATGTGTGAGGCACTGCGTTCAATTCTCAGCACCACATATAAATAAATAAAATAAAGGTATTGTGTCCACCTACAACTAAAATAATAATAATAATAATAATAATAATAAAGATACAATCTAGTTTTCAAGAAAACTTGGCAAAGACTTACATTTGAGAAACACTAATACAGGACAGTGTAGGGGTACACGTAGAAAACAAGGGCTCTTGCTGAGGGCTCTGTGTTTCAAGAAAGTTTGAATTTGGGAGGATACTGAGACACATAATCTAATCCTCCCTGCTGCTCCCACAGACAACCAAGAGCCATCCAATGTTTGAGTGAAGCCACCCATGATCAGCCAGCCCCAAGGCATCCAACCAACTGACCACCACTGTATGAGAGATCAGCCAAGCCTGGTTAAAGCCAAGACTGCCCAGCAGAAGCCTAAACTAAATAATAATCATTGTTTGAAGTCACTAATGTTTTGGGATGTTGTGCTATAAAGCAAAAGTTAAATAATACATCAAATTACCTCATCTCTAATCGTTTCTGGGCTTACTGAATGACCAAATACTGTGCGGTATCTCCATTTTTACAGGATCAGAGAGATTAAGTTGCTTACTCAACATCACTTAGCAAGTTGGGAGTTCAACAAACCCAGACCACCAGAGTCTAAAGCCCACATGAAGAGAAACCAGGCAGGAAATGAAGGCCCTGATTCTATTAAAAAAAAAAAAAAAAAGATTTGAATAACAGCCCTGCATTTACAAAATGGCAGCTAGAGGAGGAAAGATCAGAATTTCTGAGTAGAATTAAAGTCCAACTGCAATGACAGAGCAAGTGCTTGTGGACTCTAGTAGAAGTATCTAAGAAACAAAACATAAAAGGTTATGTTCTTTGGCTAAAATTTGAAGGAATGATTCAATAGCAAATAAATTTTTATCAAAATCCAAATTCTTCCCAATGAGTGTGGTGGTGCACAGCTGTAACCCCAGCGACTCAGGAGGCTGAGGCAGGAAAATTTAGAGTTCAAAGCCAGTCTTAGCAATGGCGAGGCACTAAGCAACTCAGTGAGACCCTGTCTCTAAATAAAATACAAAATAGGGATGGGGATGTAGCTCAGTGTTTGAGTGTCCCTGAGTTCAATCCCCCCCCCCCCCAAAAAAAAAAAAAACCCTATCCAAATTGTGCAAACAACTGTCTTAAGCTTCAATGGTAAGAGATGCAACACTTTCAGGATTCTGGTGTGCTGATACTGCTTTGCCAACTCCTTTCCTCACATTCCCTTGTTAGTACTATCTCCATCTCACCATGCTCTGCTGAAGTTGAGGAAACATGGTTAGTTTACAACCTCATCTAAGGTCTAAAAATCAAGAGACTGTTCAATAATGACTTTTGAAAAAATCATTATTCTACCAATTTTTGTGTGTGTATGTGTGTATTGTTTCTGGTGATCTCTTGCTAAGAAATAAACATTAATAAATTAAATGAATGCTCATAAATAATAATGATGCTTTCCTAATATTCACTAACTCAACTTAACTCACTTGTTCAGTCTGCACTATTATTCAACTTATTTTCCTGAATGTCTTCCCCCAAAATGTTACTCCTGGAGATATATAAAAGCCTAAGACATAGCTCTTCTCCTCAAAGGCATATAATTTAAAGAAACACCCTTGTACCTAAAAGGTAGAGAAGAGTATTAAACTAGTCTCTCATATTTCACTTTTTTAACCAACACTATTTGCACATATCCCATGAACCAGCTATGGGCTAAGCATTTTAAGAATTAGTGACATTATGAAAAATTAAAATGAAACACCTGTAACACACCAGTGAGCAGACTATAAAATTTAAATTGCTTCAACAACTTTCAGACTAGAAATACTACAAAACCCAAAAAGGCAAGATGTTGGTGTAAAATGTGTATATGTATACATGTAATGTATATACACAGAATGTGTATATAATTTTTACCAGTTAAACTACAAATTATTATATCTGGTTACTCCTGAGACAGAGAACATGAGGCCAAAGAAGAGATGGAAAAGAGGAAAATGGAAAGGATGCTTCAACTTTTTACTTTATAACACTTCTTTATTATGGTAATCATTAAATTTTTAATGAGTGCATTAATTAAAGAAATTTAAACATTAAAATATTTTAAAGCTGAGAACAGGGTTTGTGGATGGAGCTCAGGGGTAGAATGCCTGTCTATCATGTTCCTTCCCAACATGGGGTGGGGGGAATTAAGAGCAGAAACATACAGAAATACCATTTTTTACTTAACTGAAAAATCTCAAATAAATAATTTTTTAAAAGCCTAAAATATATGGTTATACATATTAAAAATCAGAAGCTTAGAATTCAGTGGTATAACTTTTACAGCTTTTTCTCATGTTTTTAAGTTGAAGTGAACTTTTAATGAAATGTATCATACATTCTAAAATACCCTCTCTCTATAAAAACAAAGTTTACTAGAGCCAGAGGGTCTTTTAAAATCCTGTAGCCCAAATCTTACATTTTAACATGAGAAAATGTGGTTGAGGAAAGTTAAATTCTGGAATGCCACAGTTAACAGTACAGAAGGAGGCAGAGTAGAGTTCTTACCAAAGGAAAAAGAAAAGAAGTATTCAGAAATCTCTCTATTGCTCTAGCTGTCTTCAACCAGAAGTGCATATCAGAATCATGAGACACGAATGGATAAACGAACTTCTACCTTCCCACTTCTATGCCAGAGCCTCCAAATCACAATCTGCATTCATGAGGAGACAGTCTGTACAACCTCACAAAAGTTTCCAGGTAATCTAGAGTTCCATCCTATCATAAATAATCTTCTTGAAGTGTTTAACAGAAATTTTTTAAAACCCCCTCCCTCTTGTTTTAATGGTTTTGGTTTCAGTCATTGTAATAATTACTATTGGCTATATCTGGTACAAAATATCTTTAAAATAACACTTGAAATACAGAGAAATATAACAAGACTACAGATGTATGAGAGATAAACAGCATTTAAGAACTATAATTAACATAGCAGAAAATACTTCAAAGTGGTGGCCGGAAACGGCTACCTTAAGATTCCATCTGCACTTAAAGTACTTATTAAAGCCTAAAACATCTTCCAGTATTTTCTTGACAAACTTGCAACTGCAGTCCAAATCATTAAAACCTGTTGGAACATAAGTTAAATGAAATGAAAAGTCTCTCTGACGTAACAGGAAATCATCTAAATGGCTACATAAAATTCTATGTATAGCATATTTCCCAAATTTGGGAAATAATTTTTGTGATAGGTTGAATGGTAGACTCTTACCAATAGACATATCTATTCTGGAACCTGTAAATCTGACCTTATTTGGAACAAAAGTCTCTGAAGATGTAACCAAGTAAAGGACCTCAAATGAGATCACCCTGGGCTCTAAATTCAACAGCAAGTGTCCTTTGGAGAGAAAGGTGGAGGGGATTTGAGACAGAGAGACACAGGAAAGAGGGCCTGTGAAGACAGAGCCATAGACTGTCATAAGCCAAGAAGTGCCTGGAGACTGGGTTTCAGAGGGAGAGTGATCCTGCTGACCTTAATTTCAGGCTTCAGGACTGTGAGTGAATAAACTTCTATTGTTTCAAGGCACACAGTTTGTGATGATTTGTTAATTTAGCCTTTAGGAAACTAATATACTTGAAAAATAAAGGTTAACAGCTTTACGAGGTATAACGAGTACATAAAAAAAACTATACATTTAATTTATACAATTTGATGAGTTTGGATTTGTTGAGTTTTTAAAAAAAATTACCAAGATATAAAACATGCCACAAATTATTTGTTGTTTTTTGTTGTTGTTGTTGTTGTTTTGTTTTGTTTTTTGGTTGCCAATGGATTTTTCACTTTATTTGTTTATTTATATGTGGTGCTGAGGATCAAACCCAGGGCCTCACACATGCCAGGCAAGTGCTCTACCAATGAGCTACCTACAACCCCAGTCACCACAAATTATTTATCAGTTCTTTGATCATATTATTTCTCATACTTTCTTGCTCTATAATAGAAATGCTTAAATATTTTTAAATAATTCTAATTATAAATGCAAGCTTAATGCCTAAGAAATATGAAGTCTCAATTATAAAGCTATTTCAACCAAAGACCAAAACAGGAAAGATCCTTTTATTCTGAATAAACCAAAACGATTTCTCTCTGGTCTCAAAAGTTAACTTAATAAGCAACATAAAGGATACAGCAAAATTAATCAAGAACCTTGATTCCAAAAATAATCTGCCCAATAAACTATTCTCTTCAGTCAGAAAAAAAATTTATGTGTGCTCACCTGGCATTTGCCAAAACCATTTTAGCTATATCCCTTGCTCCCCTAATACAAAGGCTACAGAAAAAAATAGTAAAATGCCTACGATAGGAAAAGCTAGCATCAACTATTAAAATAAACAAAGGAGTTAGAATTCAAATTGTCTGAGAACTTTATGAGATATGTATTTCAAACCTGGAGTCCTGAATATATATTTTTCAAAAATTTCTATGATGTACTACTGAAATAGAACATGCTTTGAGTTAGTTAAGCTTCAAAAAACTACAGGGACTACCCAAATGTAAGAAAAACAGAGGGCAATAGAATTAGTAATGAATTTTTAAAATGAAGTACTCAAGTAAAATAAGGTACTATGAAACACAGACACAGGGGACAACTTTAGGAGTCCATGTAGTCCATCCCTATAAACACTTTTTCCAAGGAACAGTCTAGTCTACAGATCTGTACCAAATCAGCTTTAGTAAAATGAAAAGGGCCACAGAACGAGGCTATTTATTGCACTTTACAGAGATCACAGCTGACATCCTGAGAACTGCACAGAGGGTAGATGGAGGGTATCAAACAGGCAAAGAGTGGATAAACAAGATCTGAACCAAGCACAGTGTTTTATTTGTTCCGATTCAAGACTCAAGACATGTGAAAAGGAAAATCACTCAAATTTGCTAATTTTTCAAATCTTTTATCAGTCAAGTGGAAAACAAGCATTAAGCAGCAACCACACACTCAGCATTATGCTTAGTTCTATAGTGGAGTGGACACAATAAATGGCTGAGGAAAGTTCCTGGCCTTAATAAGGACTTGAGCCAAGACTGGAGCCTCACAAAATACAGCCAAGACCAGAACCAACACTGAAGTCAGAGCTGACCTGTAAAAGAGTGGAAAGGACGCAGGGGCATCCCTTCTTGCCACTCACCATCCTAAAAACATAGATTGCCATAAAGGATATGAACAAAGGTTCAACTTTACTCTTACAATTATCACTCCGCATCCAAGTTCTTAGCCTTTCACTATGACCTCAGAGATACTCCGCAGCACTGCACTGTCTTTATTTAGGTGTTGTTCCACCGACCGAATTTAACCACAGATTGTCAAGAGCTCTTTTGGCAGCTGCAGCCATCTGAGCAGCTATTGTTTGTCACTGCGGTACTGGTGCCGGCAGGATTAGGCTTGGAGCCAAAAATGGAATTCTATTCATAGATTGTCAAGGCTGGAAAGCAGCTCAGAATTCATTTAGTTCAAACTTTTAGAGCTCCTCGGAAAACACTAATAAAACAAATCAAGTGACCAGTCTAAAGTCACACAGGAAATGGCTGAGCAAGTCACACGGGAAATAGCTGAGCAAGAAGCTGCTAGTGTCACTGACTTCTCTTCTGGTTTTCATTCTCTTACAAGCTGTTTCTTGTTGAAAATTGAGGGTATTAAAATGTAAGATCAAAAGTTGAACTCCATTTATAGGGAACTGACTTCAGCATTTCTATAATTGTCAGTTATAGCAGGGACATAAAGAGGGGGAAGGTACCTAACCCATTATAAGGTCAACATCATACTGACATAAAAAGCTAATTTCACTTAAGCACTTAATTGCTAAATCTTAAAATATAATTTTGGCAAATGATACTCAGCAACATATTTAAAAACTCAGAATTCCTAGATAACATTTATCCTAGAATTAATGCAATTAATTAATTATCCTAGATTCAATGGAAACATTTTGAGAGGAGAAACATCACCAACATGTATGTACAGAATAAAAATCAGACTTCTTTTAGCCTTTAGGAATAACACATTTCCCTATAAAATAAAAATTAGTATGAGGAACAGGTATGAAAAATTCCTTCTTTAAAAAACTGTACTACTCGTATTGGTAAAAACTACAAATAGGTAAACTTTATTACTTTTTTAAAATGAATTCCTGCCATTGTAACTTGACTGGCCCTTCACTTCCTTCCTTTGAGGCTATCAAATGTTACAGGAAACCCTTGGAAGTTGTTTGCAGCTGTAGTTATTTCCTATTGCACTTTGTTCAGTCTCCATTCCAGCCACAATAAAATACCACTTACTCTGGTTCACAAAAAAACAGTTATAAAGTGATACAGGACTAGAACATGGATGAGTACCCAATACTACTAGCTATTGTAACACTTTCTGATTTTATCATGCTTAAGGAATTACTATATATATATATATATATATATATATATATATATATATATATACATACACACACACACACACATACACTATATATTTCTACCAAATCTATTTGAAATCAAATCACATTTCTTAAATCAAACAATCACAATTTTATTTCTAAAATAAAATAGTTCTATAGTAAATACACTGTCCTAAAGGTAAACAAACAAAAACCAGTCCACTGTATATTGTTGCCCTCTAACTTAGTAATTTGAGCATGAACAACTCAACCCAGGATAAGGGAATGAAAAAAACAATAGAAGAAATAGTAAAAAAATTGGTAAATATACAGAGCCAACCATATGAGCTGGTATTTGTTGCTCTGAATTACTTTAAACAGGATATACCAGCACAAACACACAAAAAAAGTATAAAAATCTCAAAATTTAGAAATATTCTGTCTTCTAATGGGACAGTTATTTCTCAAAGTAAACTATCAGTTTAACATCAACTTCCAATAGCCTATACGATCAATATGCTAAATCTTGAGTTTTCAATTTTGGCAATGAATATTCTAGAAAGTAGAAGCAAATTACAGATCATGTTTTCTATGCATTATTGCTTACAGCAATAAAAAAATCAATTATTACTTCAGAAATATAGAATAGTTACCCCCTCATGAAGAAAACTTAGTAATTTAACTAAGGACTCTAATAAATACTCAAGATTATTAGAAACCAGGAAACTATTGCTGATCTCATATGGATTGCAAGCTAAGAGGCTTTTATATTTTCAAATGATTAAAAAAACAGTCTTTTGTGATACATGGAAAGTATACAAAATTGCAATTTCAATGTCTATAAATACAATTTTATTGGAACACAGTTATGCTCATTCATTTCCACATCACCTATGGCAGCTTCTATGCTAGAATTACAGAGCTGATTAGCTGTGACAGACTGTATGGCCTACAAAGCTGAAGATACTATAGGGCCCTTAATAGTAAAAACTGACTCCTGAAGTACATGGTCAATGAAACTAAATATAAACATCTAGTGTTATTTACAAGTGTCACATTTTGTGGTACCTTGGAAATAACATTAGCTTAACAAGCAACTATTATATGAAAGCATGGACAAGAATTTTTATTGTGGTTTCTACAGAAAAGGTAAGACAAGATAGCATCCATGGTTTGGGATTGGCTACTTTGAATAATTTCAACAGGCCTGGAGCATAGAGGCTGTTCTTAGTTGTCAGGAACCTGGCCCCTGGAAAGATCTGGGCAATGTGATAGTGGCGGAGCACAATAAAAGAAGTGGCTGAATACGGGCTTAGGGTTGATGAGTTTATATATAAAAGCACACTTCTGGGTAAGTCAGAAGCTTGGAAAACTTGTGGGAGTGATGGATAAGTTCACTGCTTGATTGTGGTGATGGTTTTCCATGTGTACAGGTAGGTCAAAACAAACATTAAATATATGCAATTGACCGTCAATTATTCTTCAAATAATCTTTTAAAATATAAAGACTATTATTTGCTTTGTATCAAAAAACCTAGAAAATACCAAGCACAAAAACATGAGAATAAGACTGTGATCTTTTCTAAAGAATGCATGTGCCTAACAGTAACCTTCAAAATTATCTGCCAATTACAAGTTGCTTATCGCTCCTCAAAGTTCAAATTGATAACTTTAACTAAAAGGGCATTTTGAGGGGAGGTGTGGGTTTCCTAAGGTTACTTGCACAAAATGAAGTCTGTAAAATTTACACTAGTCCTTTTTGTTCTGGGCTCCCTTTATTCTCTGTGTCCTTGACATACCACAAGGCTGTGACGCTTTTGCTTGCAGGAGCTGGGTCTGTGAAGACCCAAACAATATAACACTCTATGCTCTTGTCTCTCTCTTACCTTGAGCAAAAGCACAATTTACAGTAAAAGAAGCAAATTTTCCCTAACTGATATTGAGCATAACCAAACAAACCAACAAAAAAAGTCATAAAAATTTATGTTGTTAACAAAAAGGTATGTATCAGAAAAGGAAAATGGATTAAGTCTTTCCTGTGTACCCTGGAAAAAAAAAAACCATCACCACCCTACTTGTAAACAGTAGAAGTACATGAGATGTGGAAAGACAGCTCCTGGCACCATAATTTAGCACAAAAACTCTTGAGTCAAAGATTAAAAAAAAAAAAAAAAAAAAAAGCATTTAAAAATCCATTCAGACTTGTCACTTGAGGCCTAAAATTCAGAAAAATCATTGAAGCAAAATTTAAGGTTATCCGTTTTATTTTATTTATTTATTTTTTTTTTAATATTTATTTCTTAGTTTTCGGCGGACACAACATCTTTGTATGTGGTGCTGAGGATCGAACCTGGGCCGCACGCATGCCAGGCGAGCGCGCTACCACTTGAGCCACATCCCCAGCCCCTATCCGTTTTATTTTTAAAACATTTGAGCATATGTAATAAAAGTAAAAAAGGTGTTGGGGAGATTTTCTCCTTTTTTCCAAAATGATTTTCACTAAGGTAATTAAATTTACACAAAATGTTCTAAGGACTGCTGGCAGACTCTCAAAAATAAGTGACTATTTATAAAAGTAACACACAGCTGTGGAACCTTATTCTGGCATTCAAGTGTAGCCACATCTTTCGGTTTCTATCACCCTCCTTCACATTGTCACCAACAGGAGAAACATCCTCTACCTTGTCTCCATCAATCTACTTTCAAAATCAGCCCAAAAGCATTTCCAAGGGGACTTATTTTCCTAATTACTCCCAACACATCAGTGAGTTTGTCCATACACAGTATCTTATACCCACTATTTACTGTGCTACTTGGACTTTGGTAGATCACATTCTTCCAAAACACCTTTTAAGGTGCTATATTCAAAGACAAAGCTCAGTAAACACCTGATGATGATTTAGTTTTCTCTAGTCTGCTGGACATATGATAATCACAGGGGTCCCAAATGCATCTTTACTACCAAGAAGCAAGTTTATCTATTCTATCAAGCTTGTTTATCTAAGGGAAATGCATAAATCCATAAATCTAACCAAAATCTTGATAGAATAACTGTAACAGAAATAAGAGGAAGAGGTGTAGCTCCTCTTCCTTTTCTTTTTTTTTCTTTTTTTAATTTTTTTGGTACTAGAGATTGAACTCAGGGATATCTTACCACTGAGCTACATCTTCAGTCCCAGTCCTTTCTTTTCTTAATTTTGAGACAGGAACTTATAATTGAACTTCAGATGGAACCTGCAATTTTCTTGCCTAAGGCTCAAAAGTCACTGGGATTACAGGCATGTGACACCATGCCCAGCGGCTATGACAATTTTTCTAAAAATGACTCTAAGTACTCTGCACACAGAAACACAGAATGCTCATCACTAATCACAATATCTAAGAACCTGAAGTCCATTTTCCCAAGATACGAGAAGAAAAGTCTTTTACTGTGGCCCAGATCTCTGGATTTCCAGCCCAGTGATTTTCTCACTCAGGCATTAATTATTAAGTAACATGACTACAGGTCTCCAGATTGGGTTTGGGGTCAGTAAATCACAACGGACTTCTACCAGTCTGTCTTTCATCACTTTCCACAAACTAGCCCATTTTACTCCTCTATTAAAAATAATCTTACTAAAATTGTCAGCTTTAAAGGTTTTGAGGAAGATGAGGCATCGAGGCTTTGGACCCTAAGAATCTGCTTAAATTTTCTGCTGAGTTGGGGGAAAAGATTATTTTAAAACAGATCTCCTGAAGCCTTATGTACTGTATTTTCTAATAATGCCCATGCTAAAATATGGGTATTTTTTTTTTGTTGTTCTTAAGAGACTAGGTGATTTGTGCAAAGATTAGACTTCTTTACTAAACACATCGTTTACAATATACTTCATAACAAATATTTCTGTGTACTAACTATATTCTCCACTAATATCTTCAAGTCATAAAAACATAAAACTTCTCAGTATATGTAGATGAATTTTCTCCTGCTATCCTGCCAGCAGGATCCATGTACTTCCCACCCAGTGGGTAAGAGATGGTTTGAATTCTCAGAGAGGTTATTCATGCTGAAGATACGGAAGAGTGTAGAAGTCTCCACAGACCTCTGAAGAACTGTCAGAGGAGAGACTTAACAGGAGTAGCAATGCCATATCAATCAGGGTTCTACAAGAAGACATAACACTACAGTAGTGATATTATTTCAGAGGCCAGGCGGATAAATAACCCAAGTTTCAAGGCTCCCCACAATAACTGTAATCTTTACAATTCCCTTAAGTTTCTTTCTTCTCCTTCTCCTGATATAAATGATACCCCAACCTATAGTATTTGCTCAAATAATCAAAAGGACATTTAGTCCTTGCTCCTTTGTCTTTTTGAAGGAGACTTAATCTAAAAGAGAGAGACAGAAGTCATAAAAATTTGGAAATATTTTTGTAAGTTGAATTCATCAAATAATTTTAAAATAGGGATGGTTACACATTCCTGAATTATCATTTCAAGGCTTTTATTTCTAGATTCTCCCTCTCAACACTGTAATCACCACCTCCTTCCAGGCATACTTTCTGGACCCTGAATTCTTCCTTCAAAATTCTTCTAAACTTCTTTCTTCTTTTTTCTAACAAGGCCTTCTAAAATTTTAGCTCTTAGTTCTTCGATCTTTTTCACACACACACAAAAAAAAGGAGGGTGAACTTAGTTACCGTCTGTGCAGTAAAAACAACATACAACAACAATGCTAAAACAAGCCTTTTATTAATCATTTACAAGGACTGTTCCAAGCTTGGCAGGTTCTAGTCTTAATTCCAGCCTTTTTTCTTAGGCTTATGGTCCTGACTCTACTCTCAATGCTTCCTTATAGAAAAACTCTTCAGATCCTGAAAATTTCACTTTTATATAATTAAATTCCTATAAGGCTCAAACAGGCTTAATAATAATCAATTATCATTTTCTAAGAATCCAAACTCTGTTAAAGGAACATACTAGAATCTGCCCAAAGGGCTAGAAGATAATTGCTCCAAAGCAAAACATATATAATAATTTTAAATAGATCTGAAACTTATGTTTACTTTTAATAATAAAAAAGTGTTTACAAATATCAGATTGGAATATGCTGACAAGTGTACAAACTAACATTTTTAAAATACTTTTCAAGAGACAAAATACTATATACATAGATGATCTCTATCGGGATCTTTCAACTAGCATTTGCTACAGAGGTCTTAAACTTGGCCTTCTTTCCACCTTAAGAATTGATTCCTTTTAAGTTGAAAAGAAAATAAGAAATAAGAATGACACTAAAGAGGAGGAAGTGGGTAATGAAGATGGGCAAGGAACGTAAGGATGCTTCTTCCTTAATTTTGATGTTTGTGTATTATTTCCCTGACATTTCAAATACACAATCCAATAACTGGACAGGCCAATTACCCTAGAGTAATATAAGATAGGATAAACAAAGGTAAGCTAGAGGTATATAAATCTTGCTCTTCAAAGTTTGTCTGTTTATTAAATGTTACCAGCAAGTACTAACTATACAACATCTCCATCAAGGCCAATAATTTATTTTTCTCCAAATAAACTATCCTCTAAATATCATATAATAGTTATTTTAAATGATCAATAAATCAAATGTTCTACCCTCACATATGAAGTTTTCATCCAAAAAATGAAAACTAAGTTTTTTACTACCCAAATGATAACCACCTTCAATATCTTATGAAATAATACAAAAGAGATCTAAGAACTAAGGGGAAAAAAAGCAAAATACATTGTCAAATGTAAAAGAGCAAAGATTGTAGTTCACAAGAATTTGGGAGGAGTACTTGGGGGTCATAGAACTATCCCCTTAAGCAGGAGGTCACAGACATTGAGAGAAGAGTTATGAGTTAAAGGTCTGAGGGAATTCTTCAAGGAAGTAACTATTTCCGATTTGAAAACTGCTTAATCCTAACCCCCTTCTGCCTACAGAGTTACAGGTACTGCTCCACAGGAAAAATTTAAAACAATATTTAAAAACTAGTAAATTCTTCCAATATTCTGTACAAAAAGGGGAATTACGAAAATTCAAGGGGCTGGGGCTCAGCGGTAGCGCACTTGACTGGCATTGTGTGATATACTGGGTTCGATTCTCAGCACCGCATATAAATAAATAAAATAAGTCTATCAACAACTAAAAAAATATTAAAGAAAATTCAAATACTCAGTAACAGAATGTGCTGTAAAATTACAACACTCATTCAGGAACTACTACTGAGATAATAATATTTGTTTTTTAGCCTCAAAGTCAAGTCTGTTATTAAGAAATATCGTAAAATAGCTTTATAAAACTCCAAAATTAAAAAAAAAAAGACATCTGGAAATAATTTTAGCTGATAATAAAGGTTTGTCTTGAATAATTTGAAAGAGAATGATTTACCAAAACCAAAGAAAAGTGTGCAACAGATAAATGTTAATTCTTAATTTCCTCAACACGAAGAAAGAATACACATAAACATGTCACATAACAGTATTAACACATACCTGTTTTAGGATGTATTGAAAAGAATCCTTGTGGATTTCCACTTGTAATTTTGTATGTGAGCTTGTCATCAGAGCTAGAATCTGGATCAAATGCCTCAATTTGGACCACGGGTATATCCTTTGGAGAATTTTCCATTATCTCTGGATAATAGACAGGCTCTGATGTCTGTGGTGCATTATCATTGACATCCTCAACCTCTATGTAGATCTCTATAAATGATGAAAGAGGCACTACACCCTGATCAGTTGCATAGACTGTTAGCCAGTAATGGGAGGTCGATTCACGGTCCAGTCGGTCTGAAGTCTCTATGACACCTACAGAAAAAGAAGAAAAATGTGAGGTGTCATGCCAAGAACAACAAAAAATGCCACTTTGGGAAAGTGTCAACATACAAACGATTTATTACATGTCCTTCTTAGTTGCACAACCTTAAGCAAGTTATTTCATCTCTGTGCTTCAATTTCCTTTCCTATTGAATGGAGATAACAGCACATTCCTAATAGGCTGATTAAGTGAACTATACATATGAAATGATTAAGCAATGTGTGTTACATAATGTGCAACAGAAAAGTATGTTATTATTAGAATCAGGTATCACTCACCACATGGAGCAGTTTAAAAAGTATTATCTAAGTCTCTAAACAACCTCATGAAATGCGCACTAAGAGATCATCTAAAGGCCAATATTTTGTTTTGCCAAAGATGAGAGTTATGATTATTTGAGATGTATTGACTTTCCTAGAGGTTAATCAAGAAATCAGGATAAAACCAGAGCTATGGCTCAGATCCAAGTCCCACAGTCTACTATGCCCTGCTCCCTAGTCTGTATTCACCTGATCATTGCCACAGCTATGGAAAGATTGGGAGCACACTCCTCTAGACATCTTTATCTGACTTATACACCCCTTTTAAGTGGTTAAGAAAAGAGAGTAAATGGTCTCTTGTGTCCTCAAATTCTTCCATTTCTTTAAATTACCAAGAACTAGTGTGATATAAAAATATAAATTCTCTAGCTAATGCTAGAAATTGCAGAAGGGTACATCCTTCTCAAATACTAGTATTTCTAGCACCTTATACAAAGCACAACAACTTCTTATTAAGTGAATAAACACAATGCATAAATATCTTAACTGGGGTTGATATAAAAAGTCCTCAACTGAGACCCAAACTCATATTTTTTAAGTCAACTAGTAAGAGATGGAGTCATGCGATTACTACTAAGAGGGTTAGAGTATCTGTATCATTTTGGCCCAGCCATGGAGACCTATGAACACCTTACTTAATCCCACAATTGCCTCCTGACAATATGATTAAAAGTGGGTATGCTGAAAAGGTGTAATCTTGCCCTTTGGCTCCCCAAATATACCACATTTTTTCTTACAGACTGATCATTCTGAACTAATGATACTTAAAGTGTTCAATATCTCAGACCAAGTTGAACTTCAGAAATCCTTGGAGATCACTGACCTTTTCTATCCCATGCAAAATAATATAAGAAAAATAACAGATATTAAAACAGGATTTAACTCAACCAAAAAATCTATAATTTTATTTTTTTAATTGACAAAAATTATGTATACTTATTGGGTACAACATGTTTTGAAATATGTATACATTATGGAATGGCTCAATCAAGCATATGTATTACTCCACACAGTTATCATTTCTCATGGTGAGAACACTAGTACCTACTCTTTTAGCAATATTCAATACAATACACTGTTATTAACTATAGTTAACTTGCTTTATTTATTTTATTTAAATTTAAGCATTTGCTTATTAAGATTGTTAATATCAGAATAAAATCACTTATATTAAATGCTAGAAACTTAACTAAAAAAACTAAGTGTGAGCTGAAGTATCCTAAGATGAGTGTTTACAGCCACTATGAAGCACTATAATTATTTACTACTGCCTTCCATGAATCCCTTAAAACAACATAATACTTCTAGAAATATGGAACAACGCCTCAGAACTAAAGAAAAAGGAGCTCATCTCTTTAGGTGGCAAACAAAGAGAAGCTCAGATATGTTTTCTCTTTAACTCAGTACCAAACATCATCTATGCATGCTCAAGTCATTCACGAAATTACTAAAATTATGTTTATAGTCTGAGAAAATAATTTGCTAGTTTCTCTTATTCATCGTGTTCATTACAAAGGAAGTCGGGACTCTGGGACACTTTCTCCAAGGAAAACAGAATGAATGCGCACATGCTCCTCCTGTTCTGCTACTTCCCTAAAAAGTCATTTGACTAGTGATCACTAGCAAATGTCAAGCAGACAAATACATGGTGATTTTCTTCACCAATTTTTAGTCATAATCCTCAAATACTTGATGATGCTTTGCACTTTTAAAAAGTGTGTATGTCTAAAAGTGATTACGGGCATTTAAAAATTATAATAACCACAGAAACAATTTTCTCAATGTTCACTATATGCCAGGTACTCTAAGTGTTTTGCATGTATTATCTTATTTAATCTTTATTTCCAACCTGCCTACATTGTGGTGCTATTATCCCCATTCCACTTAAGAAAAACTCAAGAGATGAGGAACTTCCCTGGGTCACAATAAGTGGCAAAGTTCAAATTTAGATACCACAAATCTCTGGATTTTGGAGCCAGTAAAATTCCCTGACAGTGCTATTCTTAATAGGACAAAAGTGGAGTAAACAAAACTTAATACGATAACTCTGAAAAGACAAGTCAAACTTCCTATTTTATCATTCAGATGAATATGCTCATTCATATACAAGAGTCTTTTCTAGTCTCAGGTGAAGGGAAGAACGAAATCCTAAATGCAAATATATTATGGGGTTCATAATTATAGATAAAACAGCTACTTATTTCTCCTTTCATTCTGCTTTTAGTCAGATCTGTAAGTGTCCAGATAAAAGATGACAAGGAAAGTGCCTCTCCCTATCAATTGGGCAACTGGGGGAGCACCCATACTTTTTTGTATGATCCTCTTGCCATACTCAGGTTGATTCTCAAATAATCAGGTTGAGTCCCAAATAATCTCTAGATATTACTGAAGTTTTTAAAAGGGAAAACAAGGTGCTTCTATTCAAATATGGGAGAAAACTAGGATTGTACTAACTAGCAACTAAAATATAAATATTAATGAGTACAATGCCCAATGTTTCTATTTCATGAATTCCTGGACTCTGCAGAGTTTAGAATCCAGATGGATGTACCTCATTAGTCAAGGGTTCATCAGAATCGAAACCATTCTTTACAGAAGTCCAGAGGAGTCCTGAAGGCCACCGTCTAGAGTCTTAACTAAAAGCAATGTTTATTCTTTAAGTCACTGTAAGTTGCTATTCCTACATTTTATCGTTCTCCTTTTACCAGACCTGCCTAAAGATGCAACTAGCATTTATAGATTAGAGATGGATTTCTTCTAACTTTAACAGTTACCTTAATTCAATAAAAAGAAACAATTTAAAGTTTCCATTGTGAAAAATTCTAATTAGTACCATTAACAAAGAGAAAAGCAAAAATAAAACTAAAGCCTCTTAATCTTCACTGGATGTGAATCAAACTGCTGCCTTCATTTTCAAGACTCTATCTCATCTCCTACTTCTCTTAATCCACAATTGCCAATTAGCTTTCAATAATTACGTTTTTGTATACTGGGTTATAAATTCATTTTTCCTGGAAAAAAAAAGAAATCAACAAAAAATACAGATATTTTTCCTGAACAATACTCAAAACGGTATTTCATATTTGGGTATATATAAACATCCACCTATAAACTCTTTTCCCTCCTACCTTCAAACCTCTCTCCCTCTTTCAGCTTCTTTCCTGCAAAGCCACCTCTGCTCATCTTCTCTAATTCCTCTTTTACTCTCTGAGATAGCAATATGGTATACAACTAGAGGACAGTAAGGCCCAGCTGTCAAAAGACAGAAGTGGAAAGCCGAGGCTTTTCACAGAAATCTTTCCAGCCAGATGTAAAGAGGACCAAAGCCAGGGAGAAGGATATCACACACCTTTCCTATTGGAAGATTATAATACAAAAGCAGGGCAATATGGTAAAGATGTATATTTTGAGCACAGGAGACAAGTTTAGACATGCTTGCTATGTGTACCACCTAGTAGTATTACCCTTTACTTCAACAAAGCATTACAGAAAAACATAAATGCCTGACTTTCTAACCTCAAGAATACAATGAAGGCATTTTTTTAAAAGTTGTTAAGTAGCTGAAAAATTTGAAAGAAGCCGGAAATGTGTAGCTATTAAGTAAAAATATTTATCATTCCAATCATATTCCCTGGGATTTCAAAACCACCACCAGATGTCACTATGGAAACTGATTTTAAACATGCACACAGTGAACAACTAGACCAAAGGGTGAGTGAAAACAAACAGAAAAAGAAAATACCATGAAATTTCCAAAGAATTTGACAAATATGGTTCAAAATGTAAGTCTATGTCAAAAATTTCTTCCTGAAGAAACTCACTGTGTCTATATAATTAATTAAAAATGTACTGATGTTACCTTCCCATAGTCTAATTATTCAATATTTATAGGGTACAACAGAAGAGGCTTAAGCCAATTGGTCAAAAAGTTAATAAAGGTTTCCAAAATTATCAATTTTTCCATTGATAGCTGATGTTGCTGTTAATTCAAATACTGTCTTTGAATAGGAAAAACAGCATTCCCACCAACTGACACAGGTGGAGCAAGATGCTTTCAACATGGTAGTTCTTAAAATAAAATTTCCAATAGTTACTATATCTGCCAAAAGTAATTCAAGCGATTTCTTCCTGGAATTTTCCTACTTTCTTTACAGGCCTTAGCCCCTATCAAGGTCTAATGCCAAAATGTTGTTATTTTTGATTCCTCAGCTAGTCCAACTCAAAAATATTTGTAACCAGCAATGAGCTGGACACATTAATTTGCAATTTCAACTCTCCTTTCTGATAGACCATGTCACATACATTTCTTAAAATTGTGTGTTGGTGGGGGTAGTTTTACATTACTATAACAAAATACCTGAAATAATCGACTTTAAAGAAAGGTTTATTTTGGCTCACAGTTTTGGAGGTGTCAGTTCTAGGTCGACTGGCACCATTTTAATGGACCTGTGGTAGCACACAATATCATGGTGGGAATGCATTGCAGAGAAGACTGTTTACTTTTTGGCAGCCAAGAGTAGAAAAAGAGGAAGGGGTAAGGTCCCCAATATGCCCTTCAAGGGCACACCTCCCATGACATAACTTTCTCTCACAGGGCACTATCTCTTTAATGCCTTCTAATAACAAGCTGGGAACCAAACCTTTAACTCATGGGCCTCTGGGGAATATTTATCCAAACCACAGCACTCAGAAAAGAAACTTAAGGCAGCAACTGTATGAAAAGCTGCTGTGATTTTCTTGTCAATCACAAGAAAAAACTAAATGTAAAATACAATTTTTTACAATATTTTCCCTAAAGGCAACAATGGACTGATGACAATTGTTTTCTCTCATCATAAAGAGAACAACTGTCTTAGAAACAAGTGACTTTTCAAATACACAAAGCAGTACACACTCAAAAAGAACAGAAATACTATCAATGCACTGGAGATAATTTGTGTACAACAAACGGTTCTTCAATTTTTTTCTGATGATTATGCAAATCAGAAGTCCACAAACTCTCATATTTAATATTGGGCTGCTGAAAGACATTCATTCTTCTTTAAATTAAAATTTAAAAGGAGACTATATGCTCTTTATTTGAACATAAACTCTTTGAAGGCAGAGATGTTATGCTTTGCTCAGGGCCTTGTATACTGTGTGTACCTAGTAGGCATGTGTTGAAAACATACGTTTATTAAACACAAGGAACATATAACAAACAGAGCTGAGTGAAGTCTAAGACGTGACAATTAAATACAATGTAGGATCCTGGACTACAGATGGTATATTAGGTTAAAAAAAAGAGAGAGAGAGAGAGAAACCTGGATAAATTGTGTTAATATATCAGTGTTAACAACAGGAAAAACTGTGTAAAGGTTAGAGAAAATCTACGGGAACTCTATTTTCTGCTCAATTTTTCTGTAAATTTATCAAATTTTTTAAAGGATGTCTATCAGAGCTCATAATATATAAATTAATTTTCTTAAATGAAAAAAATTCTTTGAACTTAAATTTTTTGTCACTTTCATTAAATAGCAGGTGTAGACAAGATAATTCTGTTAATATTTCCATACCTTGATACACTGGCAGAACCTAATGTGTACGTAAGAAATCTTATGTTAGGACTAAATATTTAAGTGGCAAGCTAGTTTTAAAAAGTATGTATATGTATGTGTTTGCTTATATCTGCATTTTAACTTGTAAGTTAATTATGAAGTAAGAAAAAAGTATTCTACTTGTCTTGATAAATGAGCAAGGGTGTAAAATGGGTTTCTTGATATTAAAAGCAAAATTTCTGAAACTTAACTCCTTTTTGAAATACTATGCTAACTGCATAGGCATTATTAACCAGTAAGTCAAAACTATTGACTTCTTTCAGAAGTATCAGTATAGTGGACATATGTTATGTGTGTATAATGTGTGTGTACATATAAATACATATCTAATGTTCTTGCCTGAGTCTGCCATCAGTCAGCAAAGCTATGCTGCTATTAACCAAGAGGAGGAAGAAAAATAACAGAATGTGTCAGGTTGAAGGGATTTGTTATTGTTTACATCTGGAATGTCCCTAAAATCACACATGTTGAAAGTACAGTCCCCAATACAGCAAGATTCAGAATCAGTGGCAGGGTTCTTAGGCAGTGATTACAACTCTGCCCTTATCAGTAGATTAATCCAACAAATGGATTAATCCATTGATGGCTGAATGTACTAATGGGAAATGGAACCTAGTTGGACGAAGTAGGTCATTGGGGCCACGGCCTAGGACCCTATCGGTCCCTGCTCCCTTGCTGTCTTTCTCTGCTTTCTGGTTGCCATGAACTGAGCAGCCTTCCTCCACCATGTCCTTCCACCATGTTTTGCTTCACCTTGGGCCCAGTGCAGTGGTGTTGGCTGAATATGAACTGAAACTCTTGAGCCCCAAATAAACTTTTCCTCCTCTACATTCTTCTAGCCAGGTATTTTGTTGACAGCCATGAAGAGCTGACACAACACTTAAAAGAGTCTACACTGGCTATTCACTCCATTTTGTCAGGGAATGACACAAAGGAATTATTTTCAGTACCACGTAAAAATTTTGAAGTTTTACTTGAATTATATTTTTTACATCAGTGGTATCAGCCATAAAATTATGAGGAAAACGTGATAGTCTTATAGCTAAAGACTGATTTTTTATGGTCTATTTTGCAAAGAGAATAAAAACAAACTTCGGTACTTTTAAAAACAGAATAACCTATGTGTTTAAATTAAAAAAAATTAACTTCTTGAGATCACATAAATATGGTAAATATTTTGACAATTAAAAAACAAACATGTCAAAGTAAGTAAGAGAAAGTAAGTCAGCGAAGCAGCATTTTTCATAGGCCAAGCAAACGGCTCAGCAATATAACAGTATACTGCAGAACTCTCCCTGCCCTCTTATAGCAACAATCACAATATTATATCATTTCTACCTATCATTTCACAATATTCTATCATTTCTATCCAGCCTAACTGAAGACATGTTACTGATTACCACAACCCAATCTTTAAAAACCAGTAACAGGTCATGAGTGTCATTTTTTAGAAGGCATCTGTGTATGCAGACAGAGCAAACTCAATGAACTAATAATGGTGGTGATGATGATGGTGTAACAATGGAACATACATACACAGCACTTATAACCTCCACACAGCATTTTAAGTTCTTATGTTAATTCATGCACTCCTACAGCAAGTAGATAAATAATCAACCTTATTTCACAGAAAAGGAAATCAAGAGAGTATAAATAACTTGTCCAAAGTCACACAATTTTTTACAGGTAGAAGTGGGATTCAATCTCAAAAAGAATTAGATAATCATGCTAAGTATCTGCAAATCTCTAGCTATCCTTTAACTGTAGGAAAGCTTAAGGGGAAATTGAACATAACTCTCAAATTTCACCAGAGAAGTTCTGACATCAGTAGAATGCAAAAATATAGTGTCCAAGGAAAACAGTATTCCCCCAGTATACAGGGAATACTGTTTTCTCTGTATTCCTAACTCTTGGGAACCTAGGCAGAGCAGCACATTCTATAATTTTAGGTTTAATCAATGATGGCACATATACATAGCTTTTACAAAAGGAAATATGTGCATGATAACTACACAGAAGAATGTCAGTGATATCTAAATGGAGTAAAAACAAAACTGTAAAAAATATTTCAGACTTGTTTAGTTATGTTTGGGGAAAAAAAATTTAATGATACACACAAACACATAAATAATGTGTGAGACGATTAGAGGACAATAAAGAAAAGCAGTACAGTGAACTAAAATACACTGTAGAACCTGTTCATTTCTTTAGCAATGGATTTTAAATCTATATTTAAAATACATGCACAAAACAGTGAAACAGAAATAACCAGCAGTCCTTTCTGTAGCTTAGATACACATTCTTTTTCAAAAAATAAATTTTACTATTTATATTTAAGGTACATAAACAATGTTATGGGAAATATATAGATAGTAAAAAGGTTACTACAGTGAAGTAAATCAACCTGACATCTCACATAATTACTCATTTTTTGTTTGTTTTCATGGTAAGATCAGTTAAAACCTACTCATTAACATGAAATCTAAAAATATACAATTTTGCTGGGAGTTAGTGGCACATATCTGTAATCCCAGAGGCTTAGGAGGCTGAGCAGGAGGATAGTGAGTTCAAAGCTACTCCCAGCAAACAGCAACTCAGCGACACCCTGTCTCTAAATAAAATAGGGCTAGGATGTGGCTCAGTGGTAAAGTATCCTTGAGTTCAATCCCTAGTACACGCCCCCATGCAAAAAACATACAATTTTATTACCTAAATCTCATGCTGTACATCAGATCTCTAGATTTATTCATCCCCCATATCTGCTATTTCAGATGAAATGAGAACATATACATTTGTTTCCAAGTATTTACCCCTGTTTCATTTAATCTGAGTACATGCAAGGTCTATTGCAATAGCTTCAACAATTAACATTTGAAAGTATCTATATATGAATTACTACAAAGTTTTAGGTCTAGGAAATTCTATAATTATAGTGCCCAGAGTTAGGTCATAAGTTAATGACTAAAGGGAAAGTTTTTTATGTAGCAACTGTCAATCTGTTTTTTTTTTTTTTTTAAGATTGCCTTTTAAATCATTTTAATTAAGAAATACATCTACCAACTCTCGAAATTAGAATTGTTGCAGTAACTTTAAAATTAGCTGAGAAAGCTTTTTGACTTGCAAACTTACTAAAGCTTTTATTAATTAAGTTCATAATCAGATTTTAAGCATCACGTTTCAAAGCCCAGGGATTTCTTTAGCTTTGCGAAGAGTCATTCCCAGGGCAAGCTCTACTAAACCATGTTTTCATGCTTTGTTGAGAAATGATTCCAAGTTCTGATTTCCATGTCAGAATCATTAATATTGTTAATGAGGGTTTTCATGGATAAGCTCTCTTTTTAAAGAGGATCATCCTTGGGTATTAAAAGTTATCATCTGAACACCTATTAGTTGGGTAAAACTACATAAATATGACAAGGCTTTAGAGCCATGAAAATACAAAGAATATATTATACATACCAATGAATGTTTCTGTAAGTTTGTTTTAAAATTAAAGATAGAGAATTTCAATGTTGATTACTTTTCTTGCCTTTTATTTACTGGATGCATATTTAACAAAAGCTTTATATATGCCATATTGTTTATTCACCATTATTCTGTGAGCGCAATGGTCTCTCCCCATTTTCCATATTAGGAAGTAAAGATTTAAGGCTGAAAAGTAACTGGTCTAAAGTTATTTACCCATCATAATAAGAGCGATAAATTAATCAATGAATTACCTTACCAGTTAGTCGTATAAACTCTTTTTACCTAAAAGTCCCTTCAGTCTCAAAAGCTAAGTGAATTGTCTTAAGTTTTCCAACTCTAGGAGCAAAGCCAGAACCCAAAACCTGGTTAACTGGCTCCAGAGCCCACACATGACCATGAGGGTGCTGTTCCCATGGGGGTGCAGAGCTGTCTAACTCCAAAGTCCTGGCTCTTTCCCTGTAAACCTGGGTTCCTCATAAATGCATCACTGTTAACAGGAAAGAATCAACACTATCAACCAAATTTGCCAGTACTTGCCCATGGTGGGAGGAATAGCATAACTGAAATTATAAATCCAAATGAAGTTATGCCAAACAGATCAACAAAGTTATCTGTGCAAGGTTCAAGACTCCTATGTGACTAAGTTTATTTAGGATTAAAAAAAAAAAAGTACTGCAATCTGTACACATGGAAAAAAAAGAATTCATACCCCACTTGAATCAAATGTATGATATGTCAAGATCATTGTAATGTTTTGAGCAACTAATAAAAAAAAATTTTTTTAAGTGTAAAAAAAGAATCCAACACTGCTCTAAATTTAGAAAGTTACTATTATATTAATTCCTTATGTAAAAAAGCACTGACTAAATTCATACTAAGTAAAAAATAAGGCATTATACTAACAACACTGTATATCACTGTGAAATTATCATAACTGAGTTATGAATAGTTACTGTTATTAACTTAATATACAGAGTGGGAGGTGGTAGATCCAGAATTCTAAATCATAGGCCAGTTGTAAAATTTTGTGGCAGATCAAAACTGATGTTTTAAGGAATACCATTCTTTGGGAAAGGAATTTTAAGCGACTTTCAAAAAATCTGGTCCTCAAAACTGACATAACAGATTTTTTTAAACTGTCCCCTGTAAAATCTTCATCAACAAGGATTTAAGGTTATTTATATACCTTGGATTTTGCTAGAAATTAATCTGAAACCTGATATTACTGATTACACCTGCTTTTATTCACTCAACAAACACAAGCCTCCTACCATGTGCCAGGTGTAACACAGGGTGTTCAAGAAATCAAGAAGGGAAAAACAGGGTCTATGGAACAGACAGCTAAATCAGAGTTAATTTATCCACCAGAAATTCAGGGAGAAAAGCAAAAAATGAGGCAATTGTTTTGATAAAACAAAATGGTATTTTAACAAAGTTACTTTAAATTATTTTTCATTTATTTATAAATATCTCTTAAAAGGCTAAGTACTTTCTGAGGTTGTTTCTGCCTAAATTTCATGATGCAACATGTAACGATATGATTTTAAAAATAAATTACAACATAATTCCATTTGTGAGAAAGAACGGGAGAAGAGGATACACACTAAAAGGAATACAGGAATGAGTAAATTTTATTTTCTTTCTTACTTAATACTTCCTAAGTATTCCAGAAGGAAAAATCATCTATCTTTCTGTCTGAACTATATAAAACTATTTTTTTAATAGTTTTATATAAAAGGTTAATCTAAAATGTTATAAATTAAATTTAAGAAGTTTCGGAAATGTAAAAGCAATTTTTAAAAGTTAAAAGAGTGTAAAGGTTTTCATAAGCTGAGAAACAACTGCTTAAAGTATTTGTACTGCAAAGTATGTGCTAACATGAAGACAAAGCACTATTCAGCGATTAAAATGTCAGTTGAAATGACTAAGCCTCATGCCAAGCTCCTAAAGCTCTCCCTTGCTAACTAAGGAATGGAATGAGCTTCCTTCTGCTACAGTCAAGTATTAACATGGGGTCACTGTCTACACAGAGCTCGTTCCCAAAGAGACAGTTGTCTCCAGAGTCCTAGAATGCACAAGGTTGGCAGAGGAGCTAAGGTTTGTTTAGGATCCTATAAAACAAAATTTAAATGAAGAAAATGTCAACTATTTTTCTTAAAACTTAAGATTCATATGCAATTAAGTTATGCAAAAATGAAGGTGTGTTCTACATGAACTGAATACCAACTGAAGGAAAGAAAAATTCCATTTACTTTTTTGGTGCCTGTGGGAATAGATGCATATAACTACTACCACCCTTTCCTAACCACTCCCAAGGGGCATTTTCCTTTACTTGGCAAGTACTTTCTTTGAAAGTTTTTTTTTTTTTTTTTTTAAATTTGTTCCTCTATTAAATTATACTTTAACTATCAAGCAATTTTGAAATTTATAAAAAAAAGTATTTTGCAAACTGAAGAAAAGTAATTTAGAGGCAATATTTTCCTACTTTTAATATCCAATTTGCTGCCAAACCCAAAATCTGTTAAGAACTTAGAAACTTAATTTAGGTTACACTAAACTAGTCATAAATTGATTCCCTGACACTGATAACTCCAGAGAACCTTTGGATATCACATTTTATGCCAAGAAACATTTCAATTAAATCAAACACTCCTAAATAATGATCCACGTAATGCCTAGACTTGATAAATTTGTCATACTAAAGTAAAATACCAATTTGTAATAATTTCTAACTAACTGAATTTCAGATTTTGTTATGAACAAAAGTGACATATTTATATAACTAAGGCTTTCTAGTGTAATTTTTTGAAATTACAAAAGACAGAGAACACCTGTATTATCAGTAGATTCTAAAATTAAGAAATAAACATTCAAAGGTTAACAATCTCCTAGAATATGCAGTAAATTCTCACAAACTGAATAATCACAACCAAGATTCCTCAATGGTAATTGTATTGGCATAGGCATAAAATACCTAATCTGCACTATTTTAACCAACAGAAAATAAAACTCACCAGGAACTTTGAAACACTCTGTTAAAGTATGCAGAGAAAGACTGTTGTTAATTTTTCCTTAAGACATGAAGAGATTACAGAAAATAGACTGGTGAGTCTCAATAACTTATGTATCTACATTAAAAAAATAAAGCAAGGAACTGAAATTAGGAAAAACTAAAATAAGAATAACTGCAGTACTTCTTATATTATTCATGTTCTTAATTCCCTGCACTGAGACAAATTTGTTTTTTAATAAAGTTCTTTAACAAAGTAATGAATATTTCATTGACATATGATATATTTTCATCTATAATGTTCCTAATTAGTAGTAAAAGGAATAAGATACAGAATATGAAAATAAACATCCAGAGAGACACCATGTAGCCACATACAACTGAAAAGTGTACAAATTAATCACTAGAAGAAACATATCCAAAAGTATATAACAATTAATTATAATATGTTGCTTGAAATTAACTAGGAAAAGGGCTACTGAAATGTATGGATCAAAGAAAATAAAATAAACTTGATTAAAGTTGTTAGGGTTTGAGTATGAGGTTCCCCCAAAAAGCTCCTGTGCTAATGCAGAAGGTGAAATGATTAGCCATAACCTACCCAGTGGATTGATCTGTTTGATGGATTAATAATTTAAATGTATTACTGGATGGTAACTATAGGTAGGTGGGGCATGGCTGGAGGAAATGGGTCACTCTGGGTCACTCTGGGCATGCATTTGGGGACTGTATTTCCCTGGAGCTCCTTGCCCCCTGCCACGCCCTTATGCTGTGATGTTCGGCCTTATCTTGTTCCCAGAATGATAGAGTCAGGTAAATCTCTGGAACTGTGAGCCAAAATAAACTCTACCTCCTCTAATGAGTTCTGGGGGCAGGGGGCGGAGGGAGTATTTTGATCACTGCAACAAAAAGCTAACACAATGGTATAACTGGCTGAATGCGCACGACATTAAAAACATATATCTTCCTCAATAGTCAAATAAATGGCAATAAAACGGCAGTAGTTCACATTCTGTCATGAAAATTATGTGTGCTCTTCAAAATACTTTTTCTAAAAACTAAATACAAATTCAAAACAGGGAGGAAGTATCATGGTAGTTAAAATGCTGTTGGCATTTCTAAATAAGGGCAAATATTTCTAGTTCATTACAAGATAACAGATCTATAGATTCAAAAGAAAGAACACACATGATTTGTTATCAAGTCTATAGTTTTAAAAATAGCTTTAAAAAATGACCTAATTCTAAACAACTAAGTGGAAGTGCCTCTTTATTCACTCATTTACAAAAGAGGTGGTGGGGGGGAAAAAAATCACATTTTCCATCCCAATTTTAGTACAATGGATGACATGCTGTAACAAACCATTTTGTTAAAATCTAAAATTTTTTTTAAAAGGTATCATTTAACGATCATTTTAATTTGATAAATTTTCAATAAACCATAACTCAAAGATCTAATAAACTAGGCCACTCACTGTGAACTAAAGTCATTAATAGAGAATAATATCTAAATATTTATATACACACATAAATATACATAAATGATCTCACTATATAATTAGAAAAGAAAAAGAAAATAGGTTTGTAAATTTGTAGCCTCAAAATAAACTTAACCAAATACTGACAGAATTTAAAGATGTTCACTTTACAAACATATTTGAAATAACGCTGGCACACTCATAGTTTTAATATTGTCAAATTAATCTGTTCAAAAGAAGAACTATGCAAAGAGGTAGCTAATAATAAGAGGGAAAGGCTAGGACATCTTTAATAGACCCAATGTGCCCTACTAAGGTAAATATAACAACTTCAAAGACTAAGAATACAGTACACATAGTAACAGTTAAGAACTATGATTACAGCTAAATTTACATTTGTACTTGTTAACATAAAAACACTGAACATACTTCCTTTACACATTATCACTTCCACAATAGTCCTCTCCTTTTCAACCTCCCCCCTGTAAGAAAACAACTAACATACCCTCCCAAAAACCTTCCCAGGGAACTTATAGGCAGGTGACCTCCTATGTGAACAAACCCAAGATAACCTCTAAAGTGTGGCATCCGGTTATCTTAAATGACCAAATCAAAGCATGAGGAGTGGGGGGATTAAAACAACCCTCTAATTTTAAAGATAAGGAAGCCAAAGTCTAAAGGTTGTTAGCTTGCAGAACTTGAATCAAAGCTATAACTAGAACTCAAGTTATCCTGAAATCCTAACCTACACAGTTCAAGCCCGGCACTCAGGACAGAGCATATACTACACTAAACCAACTTCCACTGGGGTTGAAATATGGCATTTCTGATTTGTGACAGGAATAAATGACCTCGGGAAAAGCAAGAGTCAGTGATACAATCTCAGAATTAATATTTGCCAAGAAAATTCCAAGAAACCTTAAAAGTACTGCTGGCCCTACCTAACCATGCTATCAATGAGTCTGACTTAATCACATAACCCAATCACTACTATGGGTATTAAGTGATTATTTCATAACTAGAGAAGGAAATAATTTTGAAAGAATGTAGGTTTTATTCTCTAAGTCAGCTACTTAAGTAAAAGTATTAGTCTTCAAACAATGTAATCAGTCATTCTTACAGCATGCCTGTTAACTGTCCCATCACATTTTAATAAATGTGTAACTGGGAATTTATTACCTTCTGTAAGCCTTGGTTCCCTCATGTATAAAAGTGGAAAACGCATAAGGATTAGGTAAGTAGTTTAAAAATAAAAGTTATTACTACTGAGTTTCCTGATGTTTGAGAAACTAAAGCAAAACCAAGATTTAGAAAGTCTTAAAGAAATATGATAACTTAATCCCTAACCTCTATATTTAGAAGGATGCTATTATCCCTGCAGAAAGAAAACTAGCTAATAGAATCCATTGTAAAAGTAGTGTTTCAATCTTAACAATTAGAATCACTTAAAGACCAGGTGACTCTCACTTGAAGACTAGTGACTTGTGCCTCTCATTTATAACAAAGACAAGTGGCCAGCACTCTCAGTGTTCTGAACTGAAATGGGAAGATACACGCAAAACAAAAGAAAATTTCAATTAATATTAAAAAATATTCAATGTACACAGCATCAATGCTGCTCAAATGGGAGTTGAGGGGCATCATAAGCTACACTCTCTGCTCAATGAAATACAGAGCTAGTTTTATTAGACTATTATGTCTTCTTTCAAATATGAAAAGATTATTAAAACTAGGGAAAGTAAAATTAAAAATCTGTGAGAAAAAGAACATTAATCTAACTTTGCTTTTGATACTCCATTTATTTTCATCAAATGTAGTCACAAATGATTTTAATCATTTATTTTACAAGCTAAAACGAAGCAAATTCAATAGAAGTCATTCCTAGAATTTACCATGATTACTAAAACAAAACAAAACTTAAGTTTGACACCTATACAATAGTTAATCCTTAATCATCAAATGTACAAAATTATTAATATCACTTGGAGGAGACAGGGACATTTAGGATTTCCTTAATTGAGAAAACCTAGGTTCCTACCCACGTGAGAGAATACACCTTAAGAATTTATTGTGAATTACTAAAAACTTTAAATGTTTCTAACATGATTTTTTTGAGAACTACATGCACAGAGATAGAAATCTTAGAAATAGCATGCTTCTGAGAGAAAACAACTCGCTTTTCATGATTTTCTTTAAGTAGTTAAAACAGCAATCTCATCCCAAGGGTTTATATCCAAAAGAAAGTCTATTGTCAGAGAGGAAAATTGGTTTGGCATACCATCAAAACTGAAGGGAATAGTACAATAGGAGTATTTTCCTTCTTTTCTTGTCATCAGGGACGGCAGATACCACACAGGCCCCAGGAGCCAGCAATAAAGCTCAGACTAGAATACGGATCAGCAATGGACTTTTGGAACAGCAGGTCAGTCAGCAGTAGGATAAAGGAGCCTCCACAAAGCAGGGAGGGTAGGGATGATGTTGGCCCTCTCTGGAAAGTCAGGGCTGCCCCCATATAAGAGGTCTGTCTTGGTGACATAGCTCCCCGGCTGCCAAGCTGCACAATCAGCCCAATAATCCTCATGAAGAAGTGGAGGAGCCGTAGGCCCAGGTGGGCTGGCGCACAGGCAGCCAGCACAGGCCATCGCCAGAGGCACTGAACCCACCATGTAGTCACTGGTGACAACGCAGATGCCTGCCACGAAAGCCTGCTCAACACGGGGTGCTGCTACAGAAGCCCACGAAGCGCTGTAGCTGGAACCCCCATATCTGCAATCCCCTGACCTCAACCTTCAGCTTTCTGACCAGTGGGGAGAAGATGGAAGTGAGGCAGACCTGAATGGAAGTTCAGGTTCAAAAGTTAATCAATAGCATTCATATTTTTTCCCAAAACCTAATCAGCACAAACTTTAACCAAAAGGATGAAAACTTTTCTAAAACCTGATTAGCATAAATTTGACCAAAAACACTGACCCCAAGTGCTATGTGAATGCCTGGAGTAGCACACTCAAGCAGCCACCTTATCGGGTCCCTTCTTCCTCTGCAGGAGTTCTGTTTCCATGCACACTTCAATAAATCCTACTTTTACACTCATCCTTATCTGTGGATTTCATTCTTTGAATTCAGGAGACAAGGACCCAGAAAGAAGAAATTCAGGGTGAGTTACTGAGGTCTGCCATTTAGAGCTGCAGCGTGTTTCTCAGCTGTGAGGCATGCAGATTATGCAGAACCCCGCCACTTCCCCACTCCCCACCCTCCCCACATACACAAGCAGAAGTGGAAAAACTTTGGTTTCAAAGGGCTAGTTGAGAACTTCCTGCCCTGGCACTGACTGTATGCATTTTTCTACCACTTACCTTTAGTCATAGCCACAGCCATCAGGATCTGGCCCCAGGCCTACCTCATTTACCTCATGTCAGGCTTTTGGCCATATGATTTTATTTGTATATCTGGGGCTACTACTCCCTGTTGTCAAAAACTGTCCTCAAATGACTAGCTTTGCATCGAATTCATTTAAGTCCTGGCTTATATTTTAATACCTTCCTTGACCATTCAATTTAAAGGAGGTGATATACATGCTGCAAAAAAAGAAAACCCACTATCCCATAGATATCTAATTTCTCCACAGAACTCATAAGCTGAAATTGTGTGTGTGTTGTGTGTATCTTTCTATCTATTTGTTAATGGCTGATTCCTCTCTTCAGAAACAAAGCTTCATGAAGACCACAGCCTTGTCTACACTGTGGAATTTGAAGCACCAAGAACAGGTTCTGGCAGGGAGGAGGCAGCCAATAAACATTAATTACCTAATGAGAAAAGTGTGAATGAACTCTTCACCCAAGCCATCTTTCACCTTCTAAAATCTCGCCTCTGAAATTCCCTCAACACTTCACTTTCAAAGGCCTCTGGTAATTTCCCAAAATCCTTATCCTTCAGGGACCCACATGGGGTCTTGAGACTGCTGAGAGCCTCATCCCATTCTCCCTTTCCACATTCTCATTTCCCACACAGCCTCCTCCCAGGATTCTAGGCCAATTCAATAAACTGGTTCTTTGCCCTAAGGTCACAGATTCATCAAGGATCATCAGCTTTTATAGTCTGGTTCTTGTTTCTGCTTACTCTCTGCAGTTATTAATCCTTTGGGAGATCAGAGATCCCTATGAAAAATGTAAAAGTGGTTAAATGACCTCGGTGACATTCCCAAAATTTCCAGAGAACTTTTTTAAATCAGAACATCGCACGAAAACCTGAAAGACTGAATTTTCCTGCCGTTTCCAATAAGACTGCAATTTCATTAATTCCAATGAGCTAATACATACAAGCATATAATTCACTTAGCCAAATAACTGAAGAACAGATTGATAGTTTAGATAAAGGTATAAATATATGCTCATCTACTTTAGAGAATAAGCCAAAATTTGCCATGTTCATTATATTAAAGAATGTATTAAATTCACAAGGATTACACAGGAGCCTTATTACCCAATTAAGTCATTAAGAAATATGTATATTTAGTAATGGTAAACTACATTATCTTTTTTTTTTTTAAACTAGGTAATACAGACTAAACCTCCTCTCCAATTACAACTATATCCAATTCCAGATTGAGGCTCCATTGTGCACTGTTAGTCCTTCCTGCTTGACACTGGTTTAGAAGGGCCAGGTCTGTGGCTATGAGAGGGAGAAACTGCTTTTGTAAATTTCCTGTTGGCTCTCAAAACAAGAGAGACTCATTAGCTACTGTTCACTGGGCTTCCTCACTAGGAAAATGTCCCCACCTTCCACACCTGAACATTCCAAGGCACAAAAGTAGAATTGACACTTGGCCCATTTTCAACAGAGTAAAACAGCTACCCAACTTTTTTAGGAAACTTTAAATAATTACCATATACTTTCCAAAGCAATCAACATTCCTCCCACAAGTGAATGACCATATGTTAATCATTAAGTTTTAGGTAACAAGAGGGGGAAAACTCACCAGCACTAATGGCAGTACTGTGAGACACTTTCAGGCAAATAATTGTAAATAGGGGGAAAAAAATTAAACAAAAAATTTAGCAGGTTTAAACAAAAAGGGTGACCTCTGGATAGGATAACATATTAAACAAAGGAGGTGTGGTTTTCATTTAGTATTCTACGTTCAGTTTTGACTAACTGGAAATGTCAATCTCTTATCATTTTGGCAACTCCTTTTATGTTCAAAATCAAGTCATGAATTCAGGAATTAAGCAGGCAAGTTCCTCTTGTGCATGAAACACTGTATTTAAAAGAAAGAAAGTCAACCAGTGCCCTCCATAATCCCTTGGGCGGAAAAAGGTGAAGTTTATAGTCATATTCAAAGCCAAAATGATAGAGGTAACTAAGGAGCACATTCCTTTCTTATCTGGCATTACTTTGATTCACTTCACCTTTCTTTCATTACAGGAAGGGCACTCCAAGGGCATTATACTATGATCAAACAAAGCATTCCAAAGAGGCAGACACTCATATTAAGGTCTTCTCAGAGAAGGGAGAACAAGCCTAAAGTTTCATGAGTGAATAAGCTGTAATGAAGCGTTTTGTCTGTATCCTTAAATAAAATTTCTAATAGTCTATAGTATATGGAACTGCAATCAGAGAACCTTAAATGACCACTACAATGAAGGCAATTTAAGCCAAACTCCCCCATAGGTTTCTATTAAGAACTTAAAATAAGTGGAGTAAAAATTCTACTTTAAATGAAAATTCTTCATTAAGATTTTCTTAATATCACAGCAAATTTTATATCAATAAACACAGTGTGGGACTATGCACTCAACATTTCCTTTTACTACAGTTAACTTTTCCTTTGAAAGCATCTCAGAGGTTCCTTTAACTTTTCAAAGGATTTAACCAGTAAATCATTTTCCACCTGTGTAATGTTTTCTATAATAGAGGATTCTGTAATTAACATATAATTCTCATTTTCGAAAAGCCAACATGCATTTGGTGCTTATAAAAGATAGTAAGTACTTTCTGTTAACTTCCACAAGAGACTATATTTTACTCCCTTCAACAGAGTACTGTTTTCTCTCTTGAAAAAGAAAACCCTGGCAGATCCTGAACTCTTGGTTCTATTTAGTTGGTTGCACCACCACAACATACTGAAGATCTGCCAATGCATTTAGCACCCAGGTTGTGGAAATCTGTTCAAAGAAAATCTATTGCCTTAGTTAAACGGATCGTAATGTTACCGAAAAAAGTACCCAAGTAAATTCATCAACCTTAGATTCCTACTCTAAATCCTTTGACTCTTTGACAATCCCTAAAGCTAGACTCAAATATCTATGGGAAGTAAGCATTTGGAAATAAAGCCCTGAAGAGCTGTAATCAACCAACTGTTCCATTAAAACAGACAACTACTGTCTGGTTTAGAAAAATAATGGATTTCTTACTTCCAGATGATTAAAGATGCATCCATTCAGGGCTGTGGCCTTTAGAATGAATCCCCACAGCACAGGAAGGCAGAAAGTCTGTGCACCATATTATTTGTGAATTTCTTCTCCACACAAATTCTAAAGAAAACGTGTAAGGATTTATTTTTCCTACAAACTTTCTCCCCCCCTTTATCACTTTATTGGTAAATTAAGACTCTAAAGTGCAGTTCTCATGAGTTATTACAATATATAAAAATGTAATAATGAAGAAAAGAAAGGATAAATATTCGTGAATTTGTGTATGCATGTTCTTTTACCAAGGACTCAATGAAATCACCTTAGCTTATTTAACTCTGTATAGTAACCTCATAACATCTGGGCCTGATTTACTCAAATATAGCATTTTAACTCAATCTCAAACATCATTTTCATATTTAATTCTTGAAGCTTTTGCTTAAATTACCAACTTATAACTTTATCACTTTGGTTTTTTTTAGTTCTCTATCCAACTATATTATGAACAGAACCCTGTCCTTTATCATTTCGTAGTCTTTTCTAAATCCCTAACATGAGTTAGTAGCTACCAAAGAACTGCTTACTGCTTGAAAACAAATCTGATAATCTGTTCTGAAACAGTCCCGTGAAGATAATTTGTTTTGATTCAATCACTATACTGTTGAGTACAGTCACAGCATAGCACATTAATTTACAAGGACCACTTTGAGAGACCTTATATATTCTTGGTTTTAAAAGTCACACTTTTTAAATTTGAAAAGCCTCATAGCTAAAACTATAAATTCACTTAAATACATGATTTATGGAATAAGCAGTATCTAAAGCAAGAGAAATGAAAAGTAAACCCCATTTTACCCCCACCCCCGCAAACTAGCCGGCACATGGGAGACAGTGATTTAAATTATAACTTAAGATGCCACTGGGGAGAAAAACCTGAAAACAGGTAAGCTAAATCAGAGAACACTGCCCATAGATTGGTTTATAAAAAAAAAACAGATTTTTCAAACACACAACCAGAGTTACAGCCACAAAATTAACAATCATCATTTCAATTATGATAGCTCCTTAATTAAGGCAACCCTTCACTTACAAAATCCGTACCATTTTTGTTTTCATTTAAATCCAAATAGTCAGTGGCAGCAAGAATGAAGCGAAATGAGCAAATTGCTGACAAAACCTTTATTATGGTCCAAAATGTAGCTATTTGTATTAAAAGCTTTTAAAATTTTATACTCACTGACCCAGTAATTTTACTCCCCAAAGGTTACACTAGGGCAAGAGATACACACACGCAAGGAAACTAAAACTTAAATGTACAAAACCATATGTGATTCTTATTACAGACTATCTCTGGGATAGCATGCCATATTACTCAAAATCACACTTTTTGAGAATGCTTACATGTCAGAAAAGGCTCTGATTAAGAGGCAGTTGGCAAAACAATATGTGTAGCTTGTGTTCAATTTTTTTTTTTTTAACCTCCAGCACACAGTGCTAAAGAGGTACTGCATGTATGCCCATACACAAAAGTTAAGAAAAAACAGTGATCTGGGCAGTAGATTTTTTTTCTCCTTCTCACAATAGTCTACATTTTCCCAGATTTCTACCAAGACCACAATACAGCTTAAAAAAAAAAAATCAAGGTCATTTTTAAAAATAAGGGTAGTTTCTTGGTAATTTTGTCTCTTCAGGAAAAGAATCAACGTTATGTTAAGTAATCATTTTCAACCTCCCCTTTCATGACCTTTAAAGGGGACTTCTAAAGCTAGGCAGATGCCCCAGCAGGAAATAAATTTGCAATTCAACAGATGCACCCACAGAGATATGGCAAGATGCACCTTCAGTGGCTTTGGCAATAATTTCCTTTCATTATTCCTTTGCTTCCAAGTGCTTTTCAACTCAAAGAGAAGCCTGTAGAAGTTAATAGGTCCTTAATATGTACTCTGTTCCCTGAACTGATTCCTGTTCATAAGGTAATGGTGAGACTCCACGTGGCCCTTTCACACGGGCTTTAGCAAATCCCCTGCAGTGAGATGGCCCCTGGGCAGCTCCGTTTTCACCAGAGCAGGCAGTGACCTAATCAATAGGGTTCCAAGCAAGACAATCCCTACATTCACTAGCCTCAAGAAATGAAGTGGGAGGGAGTTCAAGCTTTATTGAGGAATGCTATTTACCTGTCACAGTGATGGTTCACCCAGCAGGAGTTTAAAAAAAAAAAACTTTCAGCTGCTACAGCACATTTCCTGGCCAGCAGCCAGCACACAATAAACATATTTACTTAAGCTTCATTCACAACTTTTTGAAGTGAAACTGCTGAAACCTAAATGGTAGATTTGTGAGATAGGAAGTTAGTGGTCACAATATGGCATAGCAAGTTTTAAATCTCTGTGTTCACTGAAACCCAGTGACATGAAAAGTATCACGAGAAGAATAAACACAACTAAAAAGTCATCCTAGTGTGTTCATCCTTGAATTTACACTGAAAATTCTATAAACCGGAAAATGTGATCTCTTTAACTAAAAATAAACAGGCCATTAAAAGGGTCGATTTACAGTACAGTAACTACTTTTCATTCATGTCTCTTAATTTCAGAGAGAAGTGTAAAAATACATACATGTGAGTTTTGAATTAATTACACAATTTAACAATTTGGAAGCCCACAGGAGCTTGTTCGTAATTACTAAATGTTTTGCTTTCTTCAAAATGATAAGCCTAGTCTAAATAAATCTTTCAGTTAAATTACAATGCAAAATGTTATTTTAATTCATCATATACTTCTGCATAAAGATTTTTCAAATATTTATGTGAAAGTATAAGTCAAATCAAATTAAAATTGTGCTACAAACCCAAAATATATCCAAAAGAGCTATTTGAATGGAGCAACTTCAATAACAGATGTTTATCCTAAGACATGTGATTTACTCAGAATTTTACAAAACCTATCACTGGACAATTTTTAATTGAAAACAAAGTTCTGATTTGAAACTAATTGCTAGGTTGTTTTCCCATATCCATTAACACGAAGCAACAAAAAATCCCATGTCAAATAACTGCAAAATGAGTTTCCATCTAGCTTTGACACTAGTTTAACATCACAAGAATTGCTTCACTGTAATATTTTAAAAGCCATGCCAGGATCTAGGCCATCAGCATCTTTAACAAAGAAATTTTCTGCAACACAAGCACAATAGGCTTTTAATGTCCTTACTGAATGCCATTAGAACAGGGTATCTGGCACCCACACAGCACTATACTCAACATACAGGACTCCTTAACTGCTTTCCACCTTCTTCCTCCACCAGGTTGCTCCAACCCATTAGGTAAGATCAGGCCTCATCTAAGTGACTGGGGCTTTGCTTTGTTGGTGGCCGTCTCTTTATAGCCACAAGAAAGTAGAGAAAAATTAAGGCACCAAATAACTTTTAAGTACTTAAGTTACCACCCCATCACCAAAAGCAAGGGAAAGAGTGGTTTTCCTAACCATTTTATACTTTCAAATAATGTAAGTTGTAAAAATCAGTTTGCCTTTTTCTATGGGTTCTTCTACCTAAATAACAATGGAACTTTCTAATAAATGATTGCATGGTCTACTCTGAAACAGGAACTGTTTTGTTTCAGCTTACTCAAATTGTCCTTATAATGCTAGATTATCTATAATTCTAAAGGAGAGAATTTCAAACTGTTATTAAATTATCCTCTATATACTGGTTTATTAAAGATTCACTACATACGTAAATATGAACTTTCAGGTTAGCACCTCTATACTAGATTTCTGCCTTTTATTTACTTATTTTTATTTTTTGTGATGGGATCTCACTAAATTGTCCAGGCTAGATAGTCTCAAACTTGCAATACTCACAACTCAACCTCCTGAGTAGCTGGGGTTACAAATCAATACCACTGTGCCCATACTTCCTTAGAACTCTGCCAACTAAGCTTTTGCTAGAGAATCTAAATTTCATTAAATATATTCCATATATTCATTTTGATATTTAATGACTACTAAATTTTTCTCCAAACAATAAATAATGAATTAACATATATGCTCTATTATAGCCACTTTTTTTTTTATCTCTAATGAGGATTGTTTTTTACTTGATTGCTTTTTCTCATTTCTTTGAACAAAAGACTAGCAACTGGAGTTCAATTTCTTCTCTAAAAATCTTTGTTAAAGTTGGCTACAAGTATGCTTTCCCATGTCGATCTATTAAAAGACATCCACTCCAAGAATTTCCAGACAGAAATATCAGAATGCTAAATGAATCCGTTTCATAAATTTCCGTTTCAAATCCTGAGATTTCTGTTTCAACTCATCACAGAGTACTTTACTTTCCTATTTATTCTGGTACATGTATGTCCCAATAACAAGTCTAATAAAAGCTAAATCTTGCCTAATACTAAAATACATCTTTAAATTATTTTTAATACATTTCCATTTAAGCTGAAATTTAAGCAGAGATATCCAAAGTGTGCATCATGTCTAAAATGCCAAAGCAATACTCTAATTCTCTCCCTATTTCAATTTCTATTTCCATGTGCTCAATGTCTTCTTATACTCTTCCAATTCCATTTTTCAAGTTTTCCAACCTCTAAGAGAGAGTCATAAGTGAACAAAATAATTTGTGATAAATTAATCAGTGAGGAGTGGCACTAACGGGCCAAAAGAACATCTTCAGAACAAAGGCTACTGTGAAGAGCTCTTTGCTGCCTCTTACCAGTCTCGGTATCTCTTCCCTTAAGCTTTAGAATTATGTACAATAGTCAGTATTCTTAAATATCCTTGGGGGTAAGAAACTTCAGCAATCTTTGAGATAGAAATGAAAAAGGGAGAGAAAGGAGGAATGCTGCTACAGTTATCGTCAGACTTCATACATACCCTTGGTAACTCTGCTAAGGCTCTGATTTCAGTGGAAATGAATTAAAAGTAACTTGAAGATATACTCCAATGCTGTCTAATGTTCAATGGAATTAAAAACTTGAAGTAAGCTGACTATATAAGGTAGAAGTTTCTCAAGACATCATATTTATTTTCACAGAAAAGTTTCAAAAGCCTTTAACTTCTTAAGCCCATTTAACATCCAAAAAGAATTTCCTCAAAGGGGAAAAAAAAATCATATAAAAGTGCCTGTGACAGAATAAAAAATGACTTACGAAGCTTGCAACAAACTCTTCTTTCCCAGCAAGAAGCAAAGTCTATTTTTTCCTACCTTTTTTTCAATCAACCTAGTACTTTTCAATCAACCTAGTAAGACAACAAAATGGGGGAAACAACATGCTGTTGCTCTTCCTGAGCTCTGAGGGCCACCAGGTGAACAAATTCAGGGCAAGCTGCTAGATGATGACAGACAGGGACAGGGCCTAGTCACCCCTACCTGCAGTCAACTGCACAGCCACCAAGCTGCACAGCCACTGATCAAACATGAGGGAGTCCAGATAAAACTAGCAAAGAAACACACAGCAGAAGCAGAGTCCTGCCCAAATTGCCACCCACAGGACTGTGACCTGTATAAATGGTGGCTTTTTTCAGATGGTTTGTTTCTCAATGAAAGGCTAAATGATTGTTCTGTGTGACAATAAACACCTCAATTCAGATTTATTTGCCTATACTTACTCTACTTGATTTCCTCTTAAACTCTAACTTAAACTAGACATCATCTCCATTGCTCTTAATGCTCACACTTCTCAAATCCTAAATGTGTCTCTTCTAAAGTAATTTCTATACAAAGACATTGAAAAAAAAAATCCTTCATAAAGGTACTCTGGTTCTTCCCTTAATCATCCTAAGGAGTAACTAGCAGCTCTAATTTTCTATTCAGATGGGAGAAAGGCTTGGAGTCAGAAGCTCTACTTAGCAGGAAAAGTAAAGAAAGAGCAAATGTAAATTAAAAATATATGTTTATTTAAATGTAGTCACTAAAATAAGAAAATGTCTTTTAGTTTTCATACATACTATTCTCCTTAAAATAGCCTAGTCATTGAATATTCCCCCTTTATGTAACTGGGCTTTAAAAGAAGGGGTTAATAGCCCTTATCAACAGAAATAACCAAGAGATTTACAACACAAAACAAATGGCCTTGTAAAAGGAAATACATGTAGGGCTGGGGCTGGGGCTCACTGGTAAAGCACTTAATTAGCATGCGTGAAGCACTGGGTTTGATTCTCAGTACCACATATAAATAAATGAATAAAATAAAAGTCCATCAACATCTAAAAAAAATTTTTTAAGGAAATATATGTATAAAATCTCCATTCTATAGCCCAAGAAAACAATGTCTAAGCCAGGTATATTCACCTAGAAAGCCTCAGAATTTAACATTCTTGATTTTAGGCTTTGAAACTCAATCTTAAAAATGAAGTTGTTTCTAGAAAAGGGAAACATGAACAAAAAGGAATCTGCATTGCTAGTGAACTATTTTGTTGTTGTTCTAATTCATTATTTAGGAGCATCTGTCAAAGAAGGACTTTTAAGTAGAAAAGAAGTTGTAACTATATTGAAAGAAAAGCCATACCTATAAAACAAAATTAAAAAGATCTTTCCCAATAATAATTATTTATATATTTCCCATTAATATTTTATAATAATCTATTTCAATTTCAAATTTTATACAAATTAACAAGTGTTTGCCAGGTGCAAATGTGTCTGGCACAGTTCCAAGCAAGTAACAGAGACGCACAGATCAGCCGCCTCTGCCTTCACAAAGTTTATATCATGGAAGTAAAAGGACAAAATCAGATTTTTTCAATGGTAAAATCATTCTTGACATAAACTATATGTAGAACACATATTTCAAAAACCACTGGCCTTAAATTATAACACTTTATACTCTGTAGATGTGATTCATAGTTTGACTTGTTTCTGACATGATCATCATTCATCTAATTAAAATCAAACATGGGAAGCTGCAGATATAGCTCAGTTGGTACAGTGTTTGCTTCCCATGCATAAGGCCCTGAATTCAAATCCCAGCCACCAAAAAAAAAAAAAAAGAGTATTCTTCATGTTAATGATTTTCTAATCAGGTTTCTTCTTCTACGAGGCCATCATACTATTTAAAACAAAACAAAAACAAAACACTTTTTTAAAAAGTGTTTTATTTGGGGGAGGGGGCCACCAGGGATTGAACTCAGGGGCACTCAACCACAAAGCCACATCCCTAGACCTATTTTGTATTTTATTTAGAGACAGAGTCTCACCAAGTTGCTTAGGGCTTGCTAAGTTGCTATGGCTTTGAACTCTCAATCCTCCTGCCTCAGACTCCCTAGCCACTGGGATTATAGTTATGTACTACTACCACACCCAACTTAAAATGTTTTTAATTTCTGTTTTAAGATACCTGATTTCTATTCTGTTGCCTCAACCAACAAACTCATCTTTTTTTTTTCCATTTAAAAATGCAAACACCTTTAGCTTAGCAACAAATCCAGAAAAGAAAAACATCATATTACATTTTATTGGGTTTACCAAAAGATGAACATCACTGAGTATTTACTGATCACTGATTATGTACCAAGTATTTCTGTAAGAGAAATACAGAAGGAGAAAAACATGTCTGAAACAGCCTAATGTCAAGCAACTTTAAGGCTAAAAAGGCAAACAAAAATATTAATAGCCAAAAGCAAACCTGTACTTACGAATGAATTGTAGAAAACCTTCTAAGAGTTTGTGGGGAGTGTTTTTTCAGGTCAAAAAACATTACCTGAAAGTGATGGGTGTTAATGTCTGTTAACCACAGGTGAGAACATTTCTGCCACACATACATTTGAATTTGACTTAGCCTTTCTTGTAAGGTTGTTCAGTGCTCCTCCAATAATGAACTAACCTTTCAAAATAAGCATTACTTATTTAAATTTTTCTTTAGTACCAAAAATGGGGGCTATCTGCAAACCTAACATGGTTTAAACATATTGACTTAAAGTCCACTTAACTAAAACTTTAATCCATAAAGAAAGTTAACTTTACTATTAGAAGTCTTCGTTTTCTGACAGGTTATTTACCCTAATAAAGAAGGGAATTCTGGTATAAGCAACAGAGTTTCTGCAGTAGGCAAAACTAAAGATCGAATCCTGGCCCAGACAGTAGCTTCACTTAAAAAAATAAATATGACAAAAACATATTATTTGTCATATTACTTAGCCATACTAATTGTGTATCTTGTACACCTCAACAGAGGGACAGAGCCCTCTATAAAGCAGGTATGTGAAAAACTGCAGATTACTTTACCTAAAACTCACCTGAGTGGATTTCTCTTCAATCGTGTACAAATACACAGAAAAAGTAATTTTTTCCATTAAAAAGTTTTATCTAGCTCCTTTATAAAACAAATTAAAAATTACTGCATTAAAAGCATAATAATATTAGATTAAGTGCCATATAATGTGTACAAAAATGTTCAGAGGCGATATAGAGCATTGTACTAATGCTTCTCGTTATCTCTGCTGTCATCATATTCTAACCATTATCCTAACCCGCTGGTCCCCTGTATATAGGGGAGGCAACCCTGGGAACCTCTAGAACAGAGGGACTTAAAGCCAGGGATCCAAGGACACTGAAAGAAGTTCAACACTTTGTGAATACCCTGGTATTATAACCAACTCAATCTCTGAAGAAAAAAACCTATAATTCCAATGGATTCTCTAAAAAGTTTCTGTGATGCTAAAAACATTTAAAACTACTGTTTTATCCAAGCATTGTGGCACACACCTGTAATCCCAGAGACTCAGAAGGTTGAGGCAGGAGGATCCCAAATTCAAGGCTAGTCTTAGCAACTTAGACCGTGTCTCAAAATAAAAAATAAAAACAAAAAGGACTGGGAGGATTGGGGATATACCTCAATGGTAAAGCAGCCCTGGATTTAATCCTCAGTACCAGGAGGGGAAAAAAAAAAAAAAAATGGAAGAACTACTGTTTTAGAGGTCTAGAAACAGGTGGTATCAGGATGGCACTGGTAGAGAAATTTTGCTTGATCTTTACAACTACAATTATTATGTGTTACACTTGGTTTGCTTGTTGAACAAATGACTTTGTACTGCTATGTCAGCCACTCTGCTTAGAAAAGTACAGGGAGATGATTAAGGCTAGACTGTCCTTGAGGTCAGGGAGACAGACATGAAAGAGATAGGTAACAACAGTACTTTGGTCCACATACCATTTCCTGGAACAAAGTGAAGCAAAGACTCCTCACTTCTAAGAAAAGCTTTCTCAAGAAAGACAGCAATGGCTTAGTACGCCACCTATCAGAAAATCTACTGAATGCCTATTATATGAAGTCAGTAGTAAAAGATTTAAAATTTACCCACAATGAATTGACAAATCTACAGGAAAAAGAACTGTCCAAAAAAAAAAAAAAAAAAGGTGTGTAAAAAGATAGTAAAGATAGTACATTTGTCAAGAAAGCCGGCATGGTGGCATACACCTATAATCCCTCCTATGTGGGAGGCTAAGGCTGGAGGATCACAAGTTTGAGACCAGCCTCAGAAACTTAGCAAGGCCCTAAGCAACTTAGGGAGACCCTGTCTCAAATTTTGGAAAAAAAAATAAAATGAAAAAGGGCTGGGGATATAGCTTAGTGGTAAAGTGCCCCTGAGTTCAATCCCCAGTACTGTTATTAAAAAAAAAAAAAAAAAAGATGGCTTTATTTAGCAGAATTTTAAGTGATAACAAGAGCTGATCATGTGGTCAACAGTACTGAAAAGCAGGGAAATCGGTAAACAATGAGGCTCACAGAGACTGCAGGATGGACAAGGCAGGAACTGACTCACAACTAAAGCAAAGGGCAGAAAGGGAGCGGAGCTGAGGAGGGCAGCACACACTCACTAAACGGGAAGAGGCAGGCAAGTTGACTGGGGCCCTGCGGGCTCCACCACTGAACCAAGTCATTCAGTGGGAAAAGGAAAAGTCTGAAGGAAGAAATCCACAAAAGGTGGGACACCTTTACTGCAGAATCATCTCGGACCAGAATACTCTCAAATGCATCACACTTGAAACCACAAGGATTTCTACTTTCACTACTTAATTTAAAAAGGAAAAACAGTATTTCAGAATTCAATGGCACAAATCAGTGCACTCCCTAATGCCCACTACGTGTCATATTTTATAATACAGGCCTGAACTACGTGGAAAAAGTATAGGAACATCTAATTTTACTCAAGAATTGCCTTGATGATCCATGGATTCAGTCAATGTAAAAGGCTTATCATAAAAGTAGTACACAGTAATAAGTACTCAGTAAAAAAATCACTATAATTACAAACCAATGATTACGGGGGAAAAGGCTTACCACCAGTGGTTAAAAAATATGTATATTTTACATATATATGTATATATGTGTGTGTATGTGTTTATATCTATCTATCTAGATAGATAGATATAGATAGATATAGATATATTTGGTTAAAATTATCACAAACTAAATAGAAGTCTTAAGGAATTACTGACTGAAACAGCTGGGTAACTTCTGTTTTTTTAAAAAATCAATGCGTCTAAAGTTTAAAGTCTATCCATAGTAGACTCCCTCCCAACCATAAAAAAGACAATTCTAAGGAATCTCATTCAACAGGTTAGTTCACTCAGAGAAATAAAACAGGTTCAGAACAGTATCAGATAACCTGAGGAGATAAGGTTTACTTTAACTGGCAAAGTAAGCTAGTTGATAAGACTGGTCTGTCCAGTATACATGTGAACAGTTTCCTAGACTTTCCAACACTGCTGTTAAACTGGACAACTGCCAGTTCAACAAGTAGAAGCATGTGTCCTTGAATAAGCAATCTTTCCAAGACCATTTACTCCTAATAACAGAAACATGAAAGGTGTTTTGGGGTGCTGTGTCTTGCTTGGCAAGCATGCAATATTTATAACCAATATGGTTTTTTAAAAAATGGCATAAAGATAGCTGCAAAGTAACATTATTAACACGCAAAATACCAATTAATAAATAATATAAGCTTAACAATTTCAACTTTATGAACTAAAATAATCCGTAGTCAAAACAATAGGAACTAAATGGTTAAGAAAAATGTGTAACATGGACAAAAACCTAAGTTTTAAAATCCATTCAACTTTTTTAGTTGTGTAAGATGGGCAAATGAAAAAACAAATCAGGTATGACTTTAATGCTAAATCTCTATCAACACAGGCTACTCATCAAATTATGAACATATATAATTCTTGAACTTTCTTAGAACATAAAAGGGTTTCCTACCAAGAGAGATGGGGAGAACTGACATTCACTCTGGCTTTCTTACCGTGTACCAGATGACTGGTAGGAACAGCTGCAGAAGTCAAGGCATCAGAAAGACAAAGCAAGAGAACAAAGACTACAAGGAACTCAATTCAAAGGGGAAGTATAAATTAGGCTAGCTTCAGCTTCCCTGGGGATTAAACTGGTGTGAAGATTAGCTGGGACTCTAACAACCACCTAAAACATCATTTCCACAAGAAAAAAACTCTGAACAATTAACATCCTATCCATCTCACAGGAAGCCTTTTCACTGATGAAAGCGTCACAGGTAAGGCACTTTGTTCATCTCTACACTCACTAGACAGGGAAGTTCACTACCTACACTACTATTCACTGACTACTAATCATTTTGATGAAATAATCTTGAATTGTTAAAGTCACCTCTATGAGCTCTAAACTCCTATTATTCTTAAATGAACTAAATAGCAATATGTGGTTCTAAGGGGGAAAAAAAATGTAAGAAGATTCGATTCAAGATACTTTCAAGACCAAGTCTTAAATATAGAATTCAAATCTCCTACCCAGCCTGCTCAGCTTAGCCCAGAGGCCCATTCAACTAGAAGTTTTCAAAAGGGCTTCTTTACAGCTCTCTAAATCATTCTTAAAAGAATGAGTGACAATAAAATGTAGTTCTGCTGCTTAGTATCCAAGTGGTCATGGGCAAGTTATTCAACCTCTGTACAAATGTTTCCTTAACTAAAACACAAGAATAGCAGTATCCAGTATCTATCTAGTAGTTGTGAGAAATAAATTAATGCATATAGAGTGCTTAGAACAGTACCTGGATATAAGAGCCAGTTAACTGACTGTTGTTTATTATTATACTGACACTTAACACCCTTATGATTACTACTGAAAGCAAGGGCCAAAGACCATGTTTTAAGTAAGTTGTTTCTACCCCATACCCTCCAGGTCCTGGCTCCTACAGTCTTTTGGAATTATATAAAGCTACTATACAGCGTCACCATCTTCTGCTTCACAATACTACAACCTCAAGTCACAGTTCAGTTTATATCCCAACTTCCCTTCCAACTAGATTTAGCCCCTCAGTACTCCAAGCAACAACTTTTTAAATATCATATAAACAACTAAAGAAAAGCTGATCTTGTTTTCTTTTAAAACAAAATAGAATTTCCTTCAGATTTCAAATTAGATTCTTCTTTCACCTTAACAATCCTCCAGCTTCAGAGGAGGATTCCCCAGCAGAGATTATTACTATGCTCTGCCTCAACACACACACACACACACACACACACACACACACACACACACACACGAGAGCAGATTTTTACTCCTGAACATGGCAAGAGCATATTATCAGAAAATTTCTGCAAAGCTTGACTTTCAATCTCACTGTGGCTGAGAAGTAAGTTTCTTTTCTCTTTAAACTTTCCTAGGAGAACAACAAAAAGAAGACAGCAGCTGCTGCCACTTAAGGGAGGACACAGCAATACAAAAGCCCTTTCACCAGCAAATTTCTTAACTCCCTAACTGGGCCTCCCACCAGTATCTATTTAAGTTCATACTGCCAGGAATTCTAGACCCAATGGAGAGAAATGCTCACACCGTAACTGGCCACACTTCCAACAGCCACCCAGCTCTTAGCCATTCTCAGAGTTTTCAGTCATGATCCATGGCCCATTAGTATCTGCTACATTCCATTTCCTGTCATGAGAGAACAGGCTGCGGGGAAAATATACGTCCTAGGATGTATGCAGAATATCCTACTTTATTTTAGGAAACACATTTTTCAAAACCAAACAACAAAAAATATTCAGACATCTGCCAAACAAGACAGAGGTTCCAAGAACATTCTCCCTATCAATGAGGTTAGCAATCAGGTAAGCCTGAAATGAAATTCCCTTCTGTTTCCACTATACAACTGCATTCATGCCGTGTCCACTGTAAGAAAGGCCAGAAGACAATCTTTGGTGATACAGGAATGATAAACTAAAACTTCCCCCATAATGAGAACACAGCAATTTTCTCTTTAGAAAAATGTAATCCTCATATGCCCTCCCATATTTCATGAATGGTGATTTATCTTGTCACAACAGCTATACTTCCATATTAACTCATTCTAAGTCTTTCCATAGAAACATACGTAAATTTCAATACTGAAACCATGATCAGAATCCTAAAGAGTAACCCAGTGTTAATAAGCTTAAATATCTGCTCTTATCTTAATGAAAAACATGGCATCCCCAAATAAGTAGAGTCAAAGGAGAAAATACTGTTCCTGGATTGCATTATACCACCATCCAAACACAGAACCATACTACTTCTGACTGAAGGCAAAACATACCTGTGAGCATCCCATTATCATATACACATCAGGGAAAGAGACTCACCTAAACACTGCTGCAACACATCTTTCCATTAACAATTTAAAAAATTTTTGGATAAGCATTTTTCTATATACTATCTTAGTTTTAAAAATTAACAAAAAGATGCAGCTTCTTCTGGGTCCTCCAATAATTATTAACTTGATGGATACCCATCAGTTAAAATGACTAAACAGAATTTATTTCACAAATCTATGAGGGATGCTCAAGATTCCATTCTGCTTGACTTGGAAACATACAAAGCAACCAAGAACCTATGTGAAGTAAAAATGAGGTGAAGTATTATCATTATGCTGAGAACTATTAAGTTAAGCAAACCAAAACCTAAATGTGAAATTACACATGCTTCCAAGAAAACTACTCCACTAAGTATTTTTGTCAAATCTACTTTAGAATTCTACTGTAGATTTTAAGCAGAGAAATTTAAAGAATCTTAATCAGAGCTGTAGAGATTGGCTCTCCAACAAAAACTGACTTTCCAAATAATTTTTCATGTAATGCTCTATCCTTCCAAACCTCAAATGGAAGGGCAATCACATGGGCACAGATTTGTCAGAACAGTTCATTAATAATCCCCAGAGGCCTCTCCAGAAAAAGCATATGACACAGTAAGAGATTATCAGATGAGCAAATGACTGTTACCCCCACACTGAGATTACATGTTACCTCCCTATAAAGCCAATTAGCAAAATATGTAAAAAATTCAGAGTTAATCCGCAGACGTTTCATTTTTTAAAAAACGACTTTTCAGGTGATGTTTCAAAATTTAAGCAGATTTAAACAGAAGAAGAAAGATCTTAAAAATAGTAAAAACTAAGTTCAAGTTTTTGAATATATTCTCTGCTTTGTAAAAAGGATATAAAAGATACGCACATTTGACAATGTTGAAATAGTTAAGCCACTACAAAAACCTGGTCATAGTATTCAACCAACACAAGGAGTTTAAAGCCAAAGACAAGAAGCAAATAGTTACGTGTACAGGTTTTTGGTCCCCCGAGTCAGAACAGTGCTGCAGAGGCCCAAATCAATCAGCCCAATAATAAATGCATCACTGTTGGAGAAAGTGAGAGCCCAATGGAAGTGGGCAATGAAAAGAGTGAAGCTCTAGAAAAGTGCTAACCAGACCTGAGCCAAGCCAACACCAATCCTTACTGAGATGGAGTGCCCCCATTCTGTGATGTTCCCATTGGTATTTCCAAACTGCCCTTACTTTTCCTGGTTAGAAAGACATTCCTCCACACTCCCACAATGCCCTAGAAATTAAACTACAAAAAAAAAAAGAAAGAAAGAAAAACATAAAAAGCTTACTTAATTTCAGCATTCATTCCTGCTGCATAAAACTAATTTTTTTTCCTAAAGGAATTTAATATTATGTTACTAGTTGCCCTGGCCAAGAATCTCTAAAATAACTTGGGCTGATAATTCTACTGTCAGAAAAAAAAAAAAAAATCTTGTAATGCATACCAGTCCAATATATATTTTATCACTTATTCAATTTCAAAAGGCATACATAAATAAATCTACCATACACATGAATGTTTTCCTCTGTAAAACTAGGATCACAGAATGACCTAGAAATTTCCAGCTTCTCTCTCACCTTTAAATATCATTATATAAATGCCTAACGGTCTTTCATTCCTTTACCAACCACAGGGCCCATAATCCTAACACCTCCTCCTCCTTCCCACTAAATTACCAGTGGAAGAATCTGGCACTGCCTTTCAGCTCTGAAAACTACCACAAATCTATTTCAGGACACTGCCTTGTTTGGTTGGCTCCTCCCACCTCAATCCATGGTAGTAAAAATAACCCAACTCCTTAATTTATAGGTTAAAAAAAAATTCTACTTTTGAAATGATTCCTTAAAAAGCAACAATAAAAATATACTTTTCATTTGAAAGAAAACCCCAAAAGGCAGCAATCATATAATTTAAGTCACGAATAGGATGTAAATTAAGATTCAGGTTCTATTTTCTGATTCAACTTTAATTTGTAAGAGTTCTTTATAGGTTTTTTGAAATCTACTTTGAGAAGGAAAAAAAAGTAGGAATATGTGTTCTTAGAAATTAAAAAGAACATGTCATAGTTTCAACTTCAATTATTAACTTTGGATATTTCTCTATGTTGACAATGTACCTAAAAATTCTAATTTATATTGGACAGTAATAACAAAACAATGACTAAAAAAAAAAAAAATAGGCATTCTACTCTTCAGATAAATAACTACCAAACACTACTGCTTATGCTTACTTTCTCTTATATTAACTGTGAAACTTTTAGGTGAGGAACATAATCTGTAGATCTACTATATATCTAACACATGCTAGTGGTATACAATTAGCGAAAGAATCCCTGGAATTAATAAAAGCATAATAAAAAAACTATAACCTCCAAAATAACTATTTCTAAGAGAAGTTAAAATTTTCCTGTGCTTTGTATCTTTAGATTCTCATATGGACACTGGGTAAGTGCTAACTAAATACTTTTGTTATTTTTTTATGGTATTACTGAACACATAAAGATTTAATGTAACCATCAAATTCTCTTTTAGAATGGACAGATTTATAAAGGAAAAATGAAAGAGATTAAAAAAACTCACCTATCACTATTTTGTGCTACAGTTACCCAGTTTCCTTCTATTTCTATGACCATGCTCAGAGGGTAGGCCATTCAAAGCCAAAATATTAATTTACTCATTTATTCTTTCGACATTGATTTAACAGTTTCTATGTGCCAGCCACTCTTTGCTAAGTGTTGAAGATAGAAACATATGAGTTTATTAAGGCTCACACTCTATCAAGGAGGTTGACTTGTAACTATAATATCTTTGCAGCCAGGAAAGTATGCACATAATGCAAAACAGTATATACTCACATGAACTGGTCATCTTGGAGGTCCTAGTTTTAGAACCCTATTCTAGGTGAAATGGTATCATAAAAAGTCATTGCTACCATTTCAAAAAAAAAAATTAATAAACCTAACACACTAAGACCTTTCCCATGTTATTTCGCTGTATCATCACATAAATCTTGTAGTAATTTTGAGTGTCTTCATCTTACAGATGAAAAGTTAGTTTAAAGCAGTATTTCTCTCATTCAAGATCATATGTTAAAAACAACTGAAAGAGCCAGGCTTACAAGACAGGTCTTTTCAACATTCCACTACCCTACATCTGCCTCTCAGACAAAACCTGGGGGAGGTACTAAGTAAACCAGATCATATTATAGACGTTCTAACCCATAATCTGTGTGCACTGCATAATGTTGGAGGCTGTGCAATCACCTCTGGATGGCATGCCAGATGGTGCTAGTGGTTGCTGTAAATAGGGCCTTCGAACACCTGAGTGTGAAAAACCTCTGAAGGGCTTCTCAAAGTTACAATAAAACCAAAGTGATATTTTTGATAATAGAGAGTACAAACTTAGAGATGAGTATCAGTAGGAACAGTTTTAATTTTTTCTCAATCACTTAATGTCCATTTAATCATCTGGGGTCCTTCGTTCCATCTTCATGACTTATATCTACATACAACAGATCAACACCATTCAGAAGCACTTCTATAATGGGCCCTAAGAGAGATCAACTGGGGATTGTGAAGGATCAATCGAAGGCATCTGTGAAAAAAATAGGAGGGATGAGAAACCACAGTAATAAAAACATATGTACCTGTTTCTTCATCTATCTTGAAAACACCAACACCAGAACCATCTCTAATGGAATATCGGATCTCCCCATCTCTTCCTGTGTCCTCATCATGAGCTGACACTGTCATTACCGATGAGCCAATAGGGACATCTTCTTTCACTGCACCCTTTTCCACAAAGCTGGAAAATACTGGAGGATGTAAGTTCTCATTCACATCAATTACCTCAATTTCCACATAGCAAGTGGAAGACAGAGAAACTGGCTTTCCTTTGTCTTTGGCCCTCACCGTGAGATTGTACACTTGCTTCTTCTCAAAGTCCAACTGTTGCACAATTCTAACTGCTCCACTGAGTTTATCCACATCAAAGTGTCCTTCTCCATGGTCCATAAGACTGTATCTCACTTGACTAGATTGACCTAAGTCAGGATCGTAGGCTTCTAACCACATGATTATCGTTCCTTCTGGCAGATCCTCTCGAACTTTCACACGGTAATTAGGTGGAATGAACTTAGGTGGGTTGTCATTAACATCTTCTAGTGAGACTTTCAAAAGCACAGTGGAAAACAACTGGGGCTCTTCTTTGGCTTGATCCCTGGCTTCAATCTTTAAGTAATGCACATGCTGTAGTTCACGATCCAAAGGGTGTATAATTTTAACCACACCAGTTGTGCTGTCAATTGAAAACTTATCAGTATCTGTAAGAATAGAGTATGTCACATGTCCATTGGGGCCTAGATCTTTATCAGTAGCTTCAACCTGGATGATTTCACTATTTATCTCTTTGTCTTCACTCACTTCAACAAAATAGCTCTCCTGTAAAAATTCAGGTGGATTATCATTGGCATCCAGAACAATGATATCCAGAAGACGCCAAGCTGCCTTCTGTGGTATACCAAGGTCAAAAACAGTAATATTCAATGTGTATCTGTCTGTTGTTTCACGATCAAGTGAAGATAAAATTTTCAGCATTCCTGTTTCCATGTCAATGATGAAGCAACTATCCTCATTTCCTCCAGAAATAGCATATACCAATTTTCCATTGAAGCCAGAGTCAAGGTCAGTAGCATTCATGAAAATTATGCTGGAACCCACAGGATGGTTTTCCTTTACCTCAATACCAGCCGGAAGAGTACTCCTAAACTGTGGGACATGAGCATTGACGGAGTGAGAATCAAAGAAAATATCCTCGGCCTCCCCCTGACCGTGCAACTTATTTGCCTGCAGGAGTTTCTCTGCCAGCATTTTGGCAACACCAGTCTCTTCACACTGCAAGTTTACTGGCTTGCGACTGGCAGCCACAGTTATGTTGATATATAATGGGGTGGCAAAATTTTCTCCATCTGTAGCTGTAATTCTCAAACTGTGAAAAGATACCTTTGCACCTAAACCATCCATAAGTGACTGCTTTAATGACAATACCCCAGAGTTGGGGTTTAAGCCAAACAAATCTAGTTCATTCCCAGCTTCAATCTGATACCGTACCAACTGAAGTTCATCAGCATCTATAGCAGACACGGTAGTTATTTGCTCCCCCACACCTAGATCTCTGGGAATTGTTCCTTCACAATTTATTTTCTCAAACAAAGGTGTGTTGTCATTCAAGTTGTTGAGAGTAATAGTAGCAAGGACTTCAACTTCCCGACGGTATGGCAAGCCCCAGTCTGATGCTCGAATTCTTAAGGTATAAACCCGAGGCATCAGTTCGTAGTCCAGGTTTTCTGAAGTACTCACGGCACCAGTGAAATGATCAATCACAAATGGCACATGATTTAGATTTGCAATACTGTAAGTCACGTATCCATTCTCACCCTCATCAGGGTCTATGGCGCTCACCCTCATGACAGTAGTACCAATGGGTGCGTTCTCATCAAAGGATGCTTTGTACGCTGTCTGGGTAAATTCAGGGGGATTGCTATTTGTACCTAAGACTTTAACCAAGACTTTTGTGGAGGCTTTTCTGTCACTTGTTGTTACTTCAAGTTCAAAATGGGATGTCTGCTGTCTTTTAATTGGTTCTAAAATGGAAATGAGACCAGTGTTATGATTTAAACTGAATTTAGCTTTTCCAGGTGTACTTTTAAAAACATACCTCAAATGGGGATAACTAGGAACGGCTTTTACCATGACCACAGGTGTATTGGGAGGAGCAAATTCACTTATTTCTGCTCTGTAAATATCCTTTTCAAACCTGACTGGCCCAGCTTTAAAGTGTGGAGAAGTCACATGAATTACTTTTACTGAAGAGAACTGGGGAGGAGTTCCCTTATCTTTAGCCTGTAGAGTCAGATTGTAGCCAGAAGGATGACTGTCCCAATCAATGCCATTAAGAGCTTTGATTTTATACTCTTTACTTCCTGGAGAGGATCTCACTGTTCTAAACTGTTGAAGGAAGTCACCTGCCACAATGCTTAAAGAAGCGATTTCCCCATTGGCACCCTGATCACAGTCATCCACAGTTACAATTGCATATGTCGGGTCCTTGTCCAGTTCTGATGGTGACAATGTCACTGCTGTTATCACAGGAGCACATTCATTGGCCTGTTCCACATGAACTGTTAGCTTGGCCATGCTGCTGATACCACTGCTACCATACAACTTCATTCCTCGGTCCACAGCAAGGATCTCCAGCTCATAGAGCTGAGTCTCTACGTAATCAAGTCTACCAGTTAAAACTACGGTGCCACTGGTTGGGTGAATAGCAAACATGTCAGTTCGGTCTTTAAAACTGTAATAAAATTCTCCATTGGTTCCTATGTCTGCATCTGTGGCACTGACTCGGGCAATACTGGTCCTTATAGCTGTATTTTCAGGTAGGGAAACACTGTATGAGGTGGGTGAGAACAATGGTCTCAAGTCATTTGTATCCAGCACTTGAACCCTGACCTTTGTTCGTGCTTCAACATTAGTATTTTTTTCAACTGCTTTGACTATCAATGTGTAATGGTCTTTCACTTCTCTGTTAAGAATAGCTGTGTTTCCTCCTTTGGTCCTTATTCTTAGAAAGCAAAAATCTCCAAGAATGTATTCCTCAGCTTTGAACAGGTTTTCGTTGTCTCCTGAGACAATTTTGTACCTTAATTCCCACAGTGGATTTGTAATGTAAATACCCATCTTCACAGGATGCCCAACATAGGTTTTAGCTGCAGAATTCTCGTGCACAGTGACATTGTACTGGAAATGTGTAAACTGTAGAGGAGGAGGATGTTCAAGTCTTTGGCTTCCATCACTGTCTCCAAAATGTTGGAGAAGGAGAAGCAGAAGCAGAAGCAAGGCCAAATGTCTCCCCATTGTTTAACTCTCAGGAACCTAAAATAGAAGAAAAAAATAAGAATTATCACTTTAAGAAATAAAACAAGCAAAAAAACAATGTAAATTGCTTTAAACCTTATATTAAAGTATCTTTCATCTATTTGAAATATGGATAAACGCAATGGACTGGGATATTATTTTCCTGTTTTTCAGTGGGTATCAATATTCTTTCAAAAAGTATAGAATTACTGTTTGATAACAATCTTTTTATGGCTCAAAATCCTATTTTTCATATTTGATAAAACCATAATAAACATTGAAGTCTGACAACCATAACAATTAAATTTTATATTTAAAATATTTAAAGTAAACATAAGCAATTGTTAAAGAGAAAGGTGAATAAATATTTTTTACATTTAGTTCATACAATTAATTGAACGCTAAAAATGCTTGCAAACTTAATGTTACTGCAGTACAGTGAGCATGCAAAGATTCTAATGACTTAGGGGAAAAAAATCCAACAGTGGCTTTCCGTGATCTTCCATAACGATAGCTGGTAATCCCATTTCAAAATTTATCCTGAAATTATATTATTTCTTTATAAGAATGATCAAGTTCACTCCCTACACAAAACAAGGTTTTACTGTCTCATTTAACATATTTAACTATTTAAATGTATTTTTTAAATCATATCATCAAGCCGAAGTAATTTCGGAAACACTAACATGAGCACTCAAAAAAGGTCAGTTAACAATCTGAATTCTAGAATTCAGTAGTTAGATATCAGTCAGAGTTAGCAAAGCAAATTCTAGAATTCAGTAGTTAGATATCAGTCAGAGTTAGCAAAGCAAATCTCACCAACAGCATCAATATTTTATCACCACCGATGTCAACAACCAGTTGCTCATAATGTCTACAATCTTCAAGACACTGACCTACCTATTACCCAGGGGGCCTCCATTAAAAGACAAGATATACACATACAAAAGCTAACTCAAAGTTAACACAAATGAAGGGTCAAATCAATGTAGCAAGGTGTCAGGAACTGAAAGAGGGTCAGAAGGTGACCTGGGAAGGAAAGAAGGAAATTTATAAGAAAAAGTTGCCTCTAACAAGAAGGTAGGCTAACTCTACTGGGCTGAAATCTGGCCAGAGAAACAGGACAATATTTTCAGATAATATTTTCAATACTTTCAGACAATGGCACTGTTCTATCATGCCAACAAATTCATCTTATAAATCAATGCAGTTTCACACCCCACCCAGCACTGAATAGAGGACAGCACTGAATCCTTGCAAAGTTAGTTCCAAATTAATATTCACAAAATGTCAGGGCTACCAAAGTGAAAGAAGCAGACTGGAAGGCTAGTTTACCAGCTGGGCTGAAATAAGTATGGGAACATTAATTTGTAGTATCTGAACTCAGCTACTGCCAACTTTGCCCCATTAGTCATTTCATTAGGAGAAAAAAAAAAAAAAGATCTGATATACTTAAAACAATTAGAAGTTTAATTGCCACTGAATCAATTAATTGCCACATTCAAGTTAGGCACCCTAACTTTTTCTTTAGCTATCATGGCCTTCTTCTCAGAGATACAATCAGGAAATTAGATCTCTGGACTCTAGAAGAATCATCATTTCAACAAAATAAGACTATTTTTCTCCCAAAACTATGTCTAAACACACCTCAATTTGGTCAATGATGCTAATACTCATAGAAATTTGAATATTACAAAATGATCCGGGAATTTTAAGAAAAGAAGGAGAAAATTCAATTCAATTCAACCCACAGGTTTTAAGGACCTGCTATCAGACAGCACCAGGCTAGGTACATAAAGTTAAAGATTAGAAAAGGCAAAGCTCACAATCACAAGACACAAAGTAGGAATAAAAAACGCATATAAAGAAAATGTTTTGACGAACACTAACAAAGATAATGTTGAGCACTGTCTTGGTTTAAGGAAACACATTGTTTCAGGAGACATGATTATTATTATACACTTTATAATGAAGTATCATACCAAGATTCTACTGTAAACACTTAAAAATACTTTTGCTTAATTCTACATATAAATCATGCAGCCATCAAAAAGATGGCATTCCATGTGTTGATATGTAAATATGTCCAGATATATCAATAGAAATACTGAGCCGATCCCATTTAAAAAAAGGAGAAATGCAGATAAATTGTGTTCACATGTTCCTGGTATACGGATATATTTAAAAATGAGGGGAAATTGTGGACAGATAAAAAAGAAACTCATTGGGAATTTATAGAGAACACAAAGAGGGAATAGGCAGTTAGAGGAATGTATACATTTGCACTTTGTTACTTGAATTTTTAGTGTAAGTATATGTCATCTTTATCATCTACTCACTTCTGTAATTATTGAACTCTTTCAACATATATTGAATGAACACACCTACGCTGAGTCAGGTACAATTCCAAATGCTGGGGATTCAAAAGTGAATCAAATTACCAAATCCTGATGTAAGAGATGGACAAGTAACTAAACCAAAAGTACACTGGACGCTGAGGAGAAGTGCCAAGGAGAAAAGCAAAGCGGGGCAAGAAACACTGGTCAGGAATCTGATAGCAAACAGAGAACCCCAAATTCTAAAGGGCCAGAGAGTCTCAACCTTAGCACTTGGACATGAGGGGTATATAATTCTTAGATTCTCTGAGACACTGGGATAGTTACCATTATTTCTGGTCTCGACCCACGAAAACCCCATAACATTATCTGTCCCAGTTGTGACAACTAAAAGTGTCTACACATTATCCAAATGTCCTCTAGGGCTCAAAAATCACCCCTAGAGAAGAAGTAATAGATTAGAGAAACAACCCAGAGATCATGAAGATTGCTCTCCTCTTCCCCATTGTGCTCCAAAGAGAGACAGGAGGTAGGGAGAGAGCAGATCATAAAGGAAAGGTTTTTTTTTTTTTTTTTTAATGAACCTTTTATTTTAAAATTGTTCTAGATTTACAGAGAAGCTGCAATTTCCTGTCTCCCTTGTTAACACCTCACATTAGTATAATACATTTGTCACAACTAATGAATGAATGCTGATACATTATTGATTCAGGTCCATACTTTACTCAGATTTTCTTAAATTTTACCCAATATACTTTTTCCACCCCAGGATCCCATTCAAAAAAAAAAACACACATTATATTCAGCAGTCCTTTCTCCTTAGACTCCTCTGAACTATGGTCTCTAAGATTTTCCTTGTTTTTAACAATCCTGATAATTTTGAGAAAAGTACTAATTAGACATTTTGTAGAATATTCCTCAGGCAAAATGAACCTCAATTGAAATTTGTCTGATAATTTTCTTATGCTTAGACTAGGATTGTGTTTTGAAAAGGATCACCACAAAGGTAACCTGTCATTTTCATCACATCAAAGGACATAATCACATTATTGAAACTAAATATTGTTCACTATATTGAGGGGGTGTCTGTTAGGTTTTTCCAGGGTAAAGTTATACCATTTCCTCCTTTTCTGTACTGTACTCTTTGGAAAAAAATCACTGTATGCATTCATCCCATTCTTAATGGATGGAGAGCTATGTTACCCAATTTTTCCATAAAATTAATGTGTCTGTTGTCCCCTAATTACATATATAGTCAAAACATTTTTTTAAGGACTTTGGATCTGCTACAAATAAAGTGGGAAACCACCAGATGACTCTGAAAAGTAGAGTGACATGGAGTGACATGATCTTAACTGAAAGGGTCACTCTGGTATCTTTGAGAAAATGTAGGACAGCAAGAGCAAAAGCTGAAGGGAGTCCAGTCAGAGGCTACAGAAATAATGCAGGTGGGTGACCAGGGTGTCTTGACCCAAAAAGGTAATGATGACAATAGGGAGAAGCATCCAAATCTGGACCCATTTCAGGATTTGCTGATGAACTGGAGAGAAGGGAGAAAAAGAAGTATCAAAGAAGATTCCAAGAATTGTATGATGAGCAAAGAGAGCAGAGCTGCCATGTACCAGAAAGGAAAGACTAATAGAGAAATAGGTTAGAGGGACTAAGATTAGGAGTTCAGTTATGAACAAGATAATTTAGAAATCACTATGTTTAGAAGTGGCCCCCAAAGGCCCATATGTAAGACTTGGTACCCAGCCTGTGGTGCTACGGGGAGATGGTAAACCCTTCATGAGATGGGGCCTACTGGAAGGGAGTTAGGTCACTGGAGGTATTCCCTGAGGAAGTGGACCCCAACCACGTCCTCCCCACACCCTCTTTGCTTCCCAGCTGCCATGAGGTGAACCAGGCCTACGCTACCACCATAATGTACTGTGCTGCCACAGGCTCAAAGCAGCAGGGCCAAACAACCATTGAATGAAACCTGTTAAACCATGAGTCAAAATAAACCTTTTCTCCTTCTAAGCTGATAATCTCAGATACTGAGTCACAGCAACAGAGAGCTGACTAACCCAGAACAGCCTACAGGTTATCCAAATAAGGGTTTTCAGCAGGCAGACAGAGATGCAGGCAAAGTCCAGCTGGAGGCTTTAGAGTGTCAGGATACAAATGATAGTATCTAAAACAAGGAAATGGAATGAGAGGACAGACCAGGAGAACACAGAGGAAACAAAAAAAAAGGAAAACCCAAGATGGAGCCTTGCTGCTCCCCAAGATCTGAGAAGGAAGAACCAGCAAAGAGAGCGCAGGAGTAGTTATGGGAACCAAGAAACAGTGGTGTAATGAAAACAATAATAAATCTTTCTGAGCATTTGAATCTACCATCAGAACTTAGAAAGGACCCCTAAATCCTGGCTGCTGCCATACTGCCCTCACCACCACTGCTGAAAGGACCTGGGTCACCTCCCCTCCCAAGTCATAGGCTCAACATATAAAATTGCTGCAGCTGTCCTCTCCCAAGTTACTCAGTCTAATCACTGTCCCTGCCAACACCCAGCGGGATCCCTAAACACAAAAATCACCTTCCACAACCCACCCAACATAGTTCTCATAAGACAAATCACGGTTGGGTAAACTTTCTGAAGCACATTCATAACTGAGGCTTTCTAAAACCCTGAATTTATTCTGTAAACCTGGCTAACAGAATACCACTGTAATTTGAGTAAATTATTACATACAATCTCTTGATCAGAAAAAAAATACTTTTTAGGAGATATTATTAACCCTACAGTAATATAAGCAACAACTGTAAACTTGTGTTTCACTAGAAAAGACCATGATCAAAATTATGGCTGTTACTCTATGCAAAACAAATAGTAAAGCTAAGACCGGGAGATACCAATATCATTTCATCTGAAAAGTACATTATTACCTAGAGTTCATGCTTATGAAAAGTAAACTCTGAAAACCATTTTTGCCCAAGGCTACACTTTGTTATTTAGAAGGCGATCATTCCACTTGCACTAGTAATTTAGGATTTCTAAAATACATTTTCCAAAGTGAAAAAGAAAGAATGTTTACTTAGTTCAGTCTTAAAGAGTCCTCAGGTCCAATGCTTAAATATCTTTAGTATAGATTTCTGAAAATCCATTAATACAGGAAGAAAGATGATTTTTCTGGTAAAAATAAGATATTAATATCCTCATATTTCTTCATTAGAGAAATTCTCGTGTTAAGTGCTCCAATCAATTACTGTGGATGCATATTCTTCACAAAACAACAGACTCTGTACTGAGAATATAAATGCGTATATACACATTTAAATCTTAAGTTTAAGACTTAGACATGTTTAATACGCTTCAAAGACAGGGCAGTAGGTAGGATTCAGCATTACACATATCCAGGTTTGTCAAAAATCAGTACATTTATTAATGAGAGGGTACCATTCTTACATGCACAGGTAGTAATTTTAGTCCTCTATACATTAGGAAAACATTATTAAACTTTTCATTCACATAAGATAAAAATATACAAAAATGTTAAAGAATTTTGTGTTCTCCCTCATTGTGTTCTTTTCCATATTTTTGTTACATCAACATCAATGAGGGTGTCACTAGAATTTAAAATTTGGAATTGAGAGCTTAATGTTCAATTTAGTGTCACTTTTTTTTTTCTTTTTTCCTTTGGTGCTAGGGATGAGCCCAAGGTTTCACAAATAATAAGCACACATGCTACCACAGAGTTACACTTATTGCCATTTTCAAAGAACTTTTTAAAGAACTCTAAACTGCAAAGATAAACACATTTTCAAAGCAATGTCACAAAATTGTCAAAAGAAAATAAAAAGTAAATGATTTGCTTGAAAATTTTTTGTACCAAATAAAATGTTCAGTGATTTCTAAAATCCCTTCAATAGAAGTCAAAAAATTATGTTACCAAAAAGGCTACTTGTTACTTGGCTATTATCTATTTATAGCTTCCAGAAACATTTGTAGGGGAAGCAAAAATCAAAATTAAACCTTCTAATAAATTATAAATGCAGACAGTACTTTTAAGAGCTTTCTGAAAAACTAATGAGTAGACCCCATTTATTTTCTAGGTGAATACTAATCTTTTAAACCCATACTAATAGAATTTTCAGTAAAAATGAGAGGAAGCTATGACTCTAAAAACTGAACAGTACTGAACTGTACTTTTGACCTTGCATATATCACTTCATTACTTCTGATAACTCCATTTATATGTTGTTGTGGGTTTTTTTTTTTTTTTTTTTTTTTTGGTTGTAGATGGACACAATACCTGTATTTTATTTATTTATCTTTATGTGGTGCTGAGGATCAAACCCAGAACCTCACACATGCTTAATAAGTGCTCTACCACTGAGCCACAACCACAGCCTCTTACATGTTGTTTTGATTGGAGCTATAATAAGTCTGTGACTCTAAGATTTAAGTATTTTATTCACATGATTACCTGAGAAACTGGTCTTCAAACTCCTAATACGGACAGTACAGAGCTATAAACCTGACTTTATCAGAACTTAAAACATCTGCATTTACATGATTTAATTAATCTCAAAGTTTTAAAAGTGTTTGCACCTGTAAGATTGTAAAACATTTTTCAATAACCTCTAAGAGCTAATTGACCTACAACTATATGAACCTACAGAACATTTCCATTAGTAATATGAAGACCATTGTTTCTAGTTGTTCTGTGCTACAGTGACATTAAAAAACTAATAGTAAAAGTCAAGATGACGGCTGCACCTAGGTTTCTGGCTGGGTAAGGCACACCTGTGCTGTACCTCTTTTCTTCCTCTCTTCACAACTGGAGATGTGATCAGTGTACATTACCTATCCTCCAATCACTGCATGCACATTCCAGGACAAACTTGGCCACCAAGAAGCTCAATATTCTACTTATTGTGATTTAAGGTCACCTCACCTCATGTATTTTTCTCTGTAAAAAGAAATGATTTAAATGTTGTTTTAAAAGGGTGGCCTCTGATTAACACTGGCCACTTTTCCAAAAATAGGAAGGTTTTATTATAGGTCAAATTATGCTCTCTGTGTTCTTAGGAACACACACTAGCATTTCACTAAATAGTGGATCATGAATGTAAATGTTCCATGCATGCATAAGTTCATCAGGCAGAAAGTCCCTCATCTTCCTTACTCTCCTTAAAATGTTCTTGTTGCCTATTCTGTTCTCCTCACACCTCAGAAGGGATTGGGGCCCACCCTACCCATAAACAGATATTCTCACTGCCATAAAAAATTCTTTCTCTTCTTCAGCTCTTCTCCCCTAAATTATCTCAGAAACTCAAACATGGTCAACCATCCCTTCACTGTTGGCTGTCACCTTTTGCTAAGTCTACAAACAGATTCATCCCTACTTATAATACACAACTCTCAACCTGCATTTCCTTTAAACTATTTTTCTCTCTCATACTGGCAAAGATCTCTAGAACAAAAATAAAGTGGTTTCTCTGCGTCACCTTGACCTCCTAATAGAACTCTTCTAAAAACCACGTCACCCTCACCTGCTCCACACAAATCCTTCAGATCCTTCTTGGCAAATAAAGTAACTTCTTCTGGCATCACAAGCTGATGTCCAATCCAATGATCATTTCTCAGTGCTCATCTTCTCTGATTTAATGTCACATTTGATGCTACTCACCCCTATCCCCAGCAATCCTGTGTCCTTTTTATTGTCAAACTACCTAAAAAACAAAGTCAATCCATAACATGTAAAGAACAAGACTCTACACCTTCCTGATTCTATTTAATACTCTTTTGTACATGTACTGCCTCTTTCACCTTAAAGTCTGGTATTACACACCTGTGACTTTCAACTCGTCCCATATGTGCTTATATTACCACCCTTAAAGATATCATCCACTCCACCTCAATCATGAAAAACCATGACTGAACCCCATATTCAATCCCTAACCTCTCAAGTGCCTTAGACCACTTTTCCTAAAAAACCATCAAACCTAAGCCTGTTTTCCACTCATTCTCCATAGCAAAATAGTAGCATTTTCACTGTATTTTCCTATTTCAGTGTAGTTTTACCAATTCCTCAACTCATTCAACTTGGCGACCAAAAAACAAAAATCAAATAGAGAAGGAGGGGCTGGGAAACAATACCTGAAATCTAGCACCAGCTTTGTCTCTAATCAACCATCTGAATTCAAAGAATTACTTCTGTGGACTCCATTTCTTTGACAAATTAGAAATTGGATAAAATTTTTATAGCCTTCTACCCTCCCCACATATTCCCCTTTTCCCCACCACCTCAAATCCAGGATTTCTATAACCTCTTTTTCCTGCCTGCCAAAATTCCATTTCTAAAGAGTTATCTAGATTTTGAGACTTTCTACTTCCTCAATTTCTCAAAACTGTTCCCTTCAGCCAGGCACAGTGACTCAACTCCAGGGACTCAGGATACTGAGGCAAGAGAATCCTAAATTCAAGGCTAGCCTCAGCAAATTGAAGAGACTCTCATCAACTTACAAATTTTTTGTCTCAAAGTAAAAAATAAGGACTGGAGATGTGACTCAGTGGGAAAGCACCCTGGGTTCAAGCTCAAGTACCAAAAAACAAAAACAAAACAAAACAAAACAAAAGTTCCTTTCCATTTCTGTTACTATTTTCTGGTTCACAGGTGCACTTGTTTTTAGGCATAGTGTTTTTAACACTTCTTTGGCATTCTGCCTATTCAAATTTCTTTGTGATTTTATTCACTAGTTTGAAAATAATATTTCTGCTTAAGTATACTCATCTTAACCTGTATTAAAGACTTTCAATAATCTGACCTCTATCTTTCCTAATCTGATTTCATTATTATTAATTCAAATCAAAACGGTGTACTAACCATGAGGCTTGCAACAAGGTGAAACACCAAGCTGTCCTGAGCCAATGACAACACCCAGAGTTGAGGCTCAACTAATCCAACATCTACACCTCTTCCCTTCTGAAAAATAACGCAAACAAATTTATTTTATTTTTCCTGCACTCCACTTTTCACATACAGCTTTATTTTCACTTTCAATGTTTCCTTCTTTTCCTCTATCCTCAATCCTTATTATGAAAACAATCCTCCAGATCTATATAATCAATCTAAATCATTGCCATAGGTTCTTCAATGTTCTACCTAGACAAAGATACATCATAAATCAAAAGAAAATAGGATTAAAAATGCACTGATAATAAACTAACCAAGCATTCCCCTATAGACAGCATGACGCTCTTAGTACTCTTTCCTCCATTCATCACATTACAGTCAAGCCACACCATCCTATCTATAACTTGCTCTGCACATGCCATTTGCTTTCCTTGAACTATTCCCTCCTAATCCACTCTTCCCTCATAACTCATCCTTTCCTATATCTGCCTAATCCCAGATCTCCAGCTTGCTGAAATGTTTTGATGGACTGTCCTGACCCAAATGGACTTCTTGTTAACACTGATTTTGATGTTTAATATCTTTCTCCCTCAGTGGACTGCAATCTCTGTTAAGGGGAGGAAACCTAACTTGTTCACTACTGTATACTGCATTTAGCCCAAAGTTTGGAACAGAGAGGATCCATAGCTGTTGGACTGGTAAATGGATAGATGGATTAAGATTAAGAACAGAGAATAAAAGGCAAGACTAAATAGGGGAGGGGAGACAAGGAGGGTCAATATGAAAAAAAAATAATAATACATCCATTACTCTCAATAAGAAATCCAGGCACAATCACCAAGCCAGTAACAACACTGCAAATGGCCCTGCAGATGGCTCTAGATTCCAGGAGCCCAAAAAGAGGTCACTATCCACATCAAAATGCTTCAAAATTGGCTACAGGTAATGCCAGATGGGTGCCTGTACAATAGACCTTATCATGAAGCTCTATACTTTTAATAGTCTCTGAAAGATAAAGATGACTAATTTTCTTAGAAGCTTAAGAAGATATATAATTACTTTATGGACTTCTCCTATACAATGAACCTTGGAATTAAGCAAGAATTTAGATAATATTTAAATCTGAGACTTTCAGAAAGGAAGACTTTAAAAAAAAAAACATAAAAACATGCTATATACAATATATATTTTATATATTTCTAATTTGATTGAATACATTTTTAAGTTTAATGCTCCTCTTAGATATGAAAGGAGAAAATAGCAATTTTCTAATATTAAATGTCTATCACCCATTTTTAAAACTCCTTTCCAGAATAAATGGATAAGCCAACACTCGCAAAATGAACAACTGAGTCCAGAAGACAGAACTTGGTTTCATCTCTACATTATCTGCTCAAAAGAACACTTTCCTACTGTAGATTCCCACTCACAAATATTAAAATGCACAGTAAGCCTTATGACTTCTATTAAATCAGGAGATACTTTCAGCCACAAATTGGGCCATTGAGATAGTATTTAATGCAGTAATAGTGTTTTAAACTGATTTGGCACCTTATTGATTCTATGTAAAATCAGACATATTTGCGTGAAAAACAGGTGGTAGCAGACTTCCTGAGGATTTAAACAAAGTCTTTAAGATTCGTCCCATTTTTAAAATTTGAAGAAAATTACTACTTCATAGGTGGCTCTAGAGCTAAGCCTAAGACATACATACACTAGAATGGCAAGGACCCAGCAAAGTGAAAATAGTATTAATTTGCACCACAACTTTTAACATGGCTCTAAATGATTTACTACCATGATAAGAACCCAATAGACACTTTTAGTGACAAATTAAAAGATACAAATAAGGGGCTGGGGATATGGCTCAGCAGTCAAGAGCTTGCCTAGTATGTGTGAGGCCCCCAGTTCAATCCCCAGCACTTACTAAAAAAAAAAAAAAGGAATACAGGTGGCCAAAATGATTTTTATGAAGTCCTGTCTTACTTCCACAGTGACAAAGAATTTGGCTTTTCTAAGATGTTAATTTTTCCAGAAATGGATATACAAATGCAAGTTTTAATCAAAACATTGAGCTTGTTAAACAGCACATTTGACATAACAATCAACTGTTGTTTTTTACGACTACATAATATTTGAAGTGTTTTTACATCATAAACCTTCTAATACATAACAAGGTAAAAGGGATGATTCTAATCGTGGAATCAGAGCTATCCTCCTAAGACACAAAGACAAATACCAAAATTAAGCTATATAACTAGGGTACTTGAGTACCTATAACAACTAAATGTGTCAGATAACATAACCTAAACTCTTCCAATGAAGGACACAACCATTGCCTATTTTCAACACCCGCCAAGTATCTTCTTAAACTATTCAATACTGAATAGATGATGCACTAGGAATCTGCTTTTGGAAAAGGTAAGTAAGTAATTGAAGGTTGATGCACCTCTTATGATTTGTAAGTCACTGTTATTTAAAAAAAAAAAAAGGAAAGGAAAGGAAAAAACTCTTCTCTACCAGTCACCATGGAGTTAACAAAAGCCACTTAATGAAACCATAGTCCAAACACATGCAAAAAAAAAATTAACTGCATAAAAAATATTTATGAGTGTATTTTCCTAATACATAAAATTGCATCCTTGTTTCCAAAGCTCTGCAATTCAGAATACTGGGTTCATTAAAAAAAAAAAAATCTTAAGAGAAAGTTATCTTCCTAAAAGAAAGCACCTTACTAAGAAGTACTGAAGAGCCAGAATCTCTTTAATGAAAATCTTACAAGTTTCTCTTCCAGAGAATACAGAAACAACTGACAAACCGCATATTTTACAAACATTTAGTCCCGCAGTGTAGCAACCGCAAGTCTTCAATCTGCATTCAACCAGTTGCACCTAAACCTCAGGGCAGCACTCCTACAGGGCACAAAACATCTAAGACAACTCTGCGACTCCATTTCAAAGACCCCACTCTCCGCGACGGGCCTTCCTTTCATCTCACCTACGTAGTAAATGTTTCATAAACTGGAAGAGATCAGTCAATCCAGGAGCAGGCAGGAGTGTTACCCGCAAGGAGAAGCGGAGCGGTGCAAGCTGTTCCGGGCTGGGGTCAGCAGCGCTCACCCTCGGCCGCCTGGAGCCAGCCTAACGAGGCAGCCGCGATGTCCAGCAATGGCTCCCCGGGCCAGACCCCGCGCTCAGGGCCCGCCGCCGGCTCGCTGCAGCCCCAGACCCAGTAATTACCATGCCGTTCACGTCGCCAATTACCACCCCCAAGCCACTCCGCCTCCGCATCCTCCCAAGCCGCCGCAAACCGGGCGCCACGACTGAACTTTCCAGGGGGAAAGAAGAGGACTCAACTCCTTACCACCTTCCAGCCGGACTCTTTCTTTCTCCCGATTTACTGGGATACCGGGAGGAGTAGACTCCTGAGCTGGACAGCCTCAAGAAGGCACCCACCTAACAGCCAGCCCGAGGAGGGAACAAGTTGCATGCTCGCCGGGCACAGACGCTCCAGCCCGACAGCCGCAGAGCGGCGCTGCGCCCTCACCTACTTTCCAAACTTTCTTCCCTTCAAACTTACTGCAAAGTTGGCCCCAAGTGGCAACAGCGCTCTCGGGGGCACGCACCTCGTCGCCTCAGCGCGCCCCCGAGCGGGGAGCGGGTCTGCCGGGGACCTCACTGGGTCCGCACGTCCGCATGGTGCTGGCAGCCGGCTTCACCACTCGCCGCCTGCGCTGCCGGCACCGAGGCATCCAGCTCGGCCCGGTGCCTCAGGACCTCGGCCCGGTGCCTCAGGACCTCCGCACGGAGGATATCCCTCCGCCTGCGGCCACGCCTGCCTGCGCCGGCGCTCGTTTCTCCAGCGCGGAAACTCTAGCTGACTTTCTGCGGCGGCGGGACTCAGAGCCCACGGGTCCTAGGTAACAACTATCTGCCCGAAGTCAAAAGAGAACCTACAAAGGCCAGCTCTGTGCAGGGATAAGAGTAAGCGCCGGTGCTAGCGAGGAACAGCTTTGGGCTTGTTCTAATGCCGTTAGTTATGGCCAGCAGGCAGATGCTGGTGAAAATATGGAATGTTCCCCTTTAGGAAAGGGGTAACATTCGCTTGGCTTAGAAAAAGAAAAAAAGCTAAGACATGAGGGCTACGCGTCCCTCAGGCTTTTTTAGAACTTTCAGGAAATTCCTGAATCTGCATTTGAATGCCTGGGTTCTGGGTCTGCGTTTGTTTGGTGGAATAAACTACTACAGGTCACAAAAGGAATGTAGTTAAGATAGGAATCTACTTCCTCCTGAAATCTAAGCTAAGTCCGAGGGGAAAGGAGGTATTTCCTCCGCGACCTCTTTGTGCAGAACTAGTTAGACCGCAGAACCTTCCGGGTCCGGCAGCTAACCCCAGCGCCAGACTCTCCGGGCACCAACACCAACACCCCCCCACCCCCACCCCTCGCCAACTCCCCGTCTGCGGACAAAAGGCAGCCAAGGCTCCTCGTGCACTCCCCCCCCCCCATAGTTCCGCAAACTGCATCCAGTCTAACGACTACAAGTTCCCCAGGGAGAAAAGGGAGCCCCCGTCGCCGGCGCCAAACGCCCCCACGCTGGTAACTCTCTTGCTGGGGGAGCGCCCAGTCTCTGCGTCCCAGGGCTGAAAGCCCATCCCTGCACCCACAGATCTCCAAACGGGCTTAACGCAACTGAGACTCAGCCGAAACCCTGAGCGTTCAGGAGCGTTGAGACGCAGCCCAGGAAAGAGAGCGAACTTGACCTCGGAAAGTTTCTGGGGCTTCAACATTTTCACACTGTGTGGACCAAGAGATCTGATTTTCCTGGGACCGGTGGAAGGAGCTACAGGGGGAATGGCGAGACAGATATGGACGAGAGAGTCCAGTGTTAGAACACTGTTTCCTTGGTTCAAAGTTAATATCACTTCCTAAGCCATCTTAAATAAGATGACTGAAAAAAATAATGGTGTCTAGCATGTTTTGATGGGGAAGAAAAAAATAATGCCTACAGAATGGGGGTGCGGATTCATAGCACCATATTCGCTGATCACTATTTAGAATACACATAAATTCACATACTCAGTAAACACCACCATCCAAAGACTTGTTTGGCCACCGCCTCAATTGCGCAAAGTGCTACTGGTGTTACAGGTCAATTTCATACATGGAACACCTCGAAAGTGAATGACCTGATCTCCAAGCTCAACCGGTTTGCGCCCCTTGCTGAATTCTCAGAAAAATACCACCACACAACAACGCCAGCCGTTCAGGGGTTGGGGGACGGAGAGCATGGTGTAGTACCAGGAGGGAAAAGGAAGAATAGTAAAAAGTACAAAAATACCATTCCGTAACATAAAATTACAGGATTTTCTGAATGGCATAAAAGAATCCTAGAGAAAATTGTTGTCTATTAATAAATAATAGGCTTACTAGAACTAAACATCTATTTGAGAATCACGAGTTGCCAGGCTCACCGAGAAATCTAATTGCCTGGAAGAAGTTGCACTTCGTCGCCACGGGATCCACAGAGATTCAGACTCTGGTGCTGCCAGGATTTTACTGATCTTTAGCCTCTACATAACGAAATGGAGATGACTTTTCGGCCAATGTCGAATTACCTTCACATAAAAGAAAAATGTGATTCAAGTTCCACATGTGTCCTTTACACAGAATCAACCAGATCCCCCAGAGACTCATGGAAATTAAGGGGAAGGGGGCAGTTCCCAATACTAAAAACCTTTCCTCCAGGACTGCCTTTGAATCTAGTTCACCCCAGCTGATTTTTGGAAATTTACAGCCTGTTTGGGTGGTAAATTAAGGCTGCTGAAGCAGTGGCAACTGAGCTCGCGTCCAAGTCCCTGGAGTGCTCCGCAGTCACAGGTCCAAGTTCGCCTTCCGCGGAATCCGGCAAGGAGTGCGCTTTGCCGGGTGTCCAGACTAGAGGGCGCTGCGCCACTGCAGATCATGCGGTCCCCGATGCGCCCTCCCAGGGCACCATTTCTAGAATAAGTTACGTTCGAAATAACGCACAAACGGCATTGCTTCTCAAGTTCTTTTGAACAGTGCTCTGTATGTATTTTTTGAGTTCCAAAAGCTATGCACACAGATCTTTCATTCCCAAGCCCTGCACAACCAGAGTGTTGTGCAGTTCCTTGAGCGGAGAGCCTGCGAGATGCACGCATATCCAGCATTCTCTTGGAGCCAAACAGCCCACGTTATTTCATTTACCTTTAAACTTAAAAAAAAAAAAAAGCATGTATTAAACAAAGGACTTACCACTCTAGTCCAGTCCTCGGTGCTCCGCTTTGCGCTCCCAGGCAGTTGGGTAATTCGCACGCGGTTTGGATATTGTTAAGAGCCGTGTTTTAAGTACCAACTTTGCTTCTCTTGGATCTTCAGCATATCCCCAACCAGAGTGCGATCCGCCCGCGCTGCTGGGACCCAGATGGCAGCATCTCCAGAGGCTTCCGACCAGGGGGAAACTTGAGCACCAAAAGGAGACGAAAAGAGAATGCGCGAGCGCTGGAGAGGGCAGGAGAGAAGCCAAGTTTGTCAGGACATGTCCAGGCAGCCAGCCGCCTAGTTGAGGAGTTGCGGCCGGGAGCTGCGGCGGATCGCAGTCTCTTTTCCCCACTCCCTCCCTCTTGGAGGAACTGGGGGAGGGGAGATGACGTCAGCGCCCCGCCTTGCCCCCAGCTCTCCAGTGAGCTAGGGGTTCTCTGACTGGGTCTGCCTCCCCGGCAGTTGCGGCTGCCAGTGCCGTGGCTGCTGAGGACCCCCTGCTGCAGCGGTCTCTGTGGTCAGAGCCGTCCCCTCGGTGAAATGTCTGCACTTCACCCTGCCTAGTCGCGCTCGCGTTCCTCTCACTCAGCACCTGAGCGGCCCCCGGACCCTCTGCGCGCACCTCTGGGGCTGACAAACCCGCTCCGACAGCGTTTCCCACGCCTCGGACTGCAGGTGATGCTCTTCCTCTTCTGCAGCTGAAATTCGTCGCGACGTGTCGCTTGCTCGGTTTTTGCAGGGTGGAAGCAGGAGCCGTCTCTGCAGACTGGACTGGACGACTTGTACTTTATACTCCTCCAACTTCTGGATGTGATATGTTAAATACTTTTTGTGCTCTAGAGCTGTTTGTGGTCTTTGTGTTGAAAATCACATCGTCGTATTTTAATTTTTAAATCCTTTCCAAATGCTCCTACATCTTTAGACCATACTCTGAAGCATAGAAGATTCCGAGAGTGGGAGGAAGAGATGGGAGGAGCCAATTTTTAATGCGTTTTACTAGTCATCCGTAGTGATAGGGGCTAGTAAACCAATCAATCCTTTACTCCTCGTAACAATACAGATTTAGATAAACGCAAACCCCATTGAAGTTTAATTTATAAATTAATGCGTCGCTTTTATGGAAGCTTTGAAAAAAAATTTAGCGCTAGTGAAGTACCAAAATACATCTCCTGAACAGCATATAATTCTGAGGGAGCCATTTCTGTAAATTGACAATGTCCCTAAAAGATTGACATTAAAATTTGAAAAGCTCTAGAAAGGGGGGAGGGCCTGGAGGGGTGTTCTATCAATTCATTTATATCCGTTCGTGTAAATCTATTGGCCAGTTTATCTAATGGTTCTTTGTGAAAGGTAAAGAGCTAAACCCTGAGGATACAGACAACAAGGCAAGGGGTTGAAATAGGAGAGAAAAACATTAAGTAAGCGAAGGAAGCATTTGGTGTGGTTAGTCTTGAGGAATTCATGTAACTGCTCATAAGTTTCTGCATCCTCATCTTGATATGGGAATAGTATCTGCTTCAACATGATAAAAATGTATTTATCCATTTAAAAAAAACTTACGAACTCCATTTATTTGGCAGGGAGGTAACATTCATGACAGCAACGCTTTTTTTTTTCTGAGCATCATGTAAAGTGTCTAGGAAGCACACAGTAGGTACTTAATATTGGTTCTCTTAACTACTCCCTTCCCCCTTACTTAGCGGTGCCTACATTTTCTGGGAAGGGAGGGGGAGGGCTTTAGGAAGCTAAGAGATTCAGGGCTACGAAAAAGGGCCTTAGAGGCCCCCTGCAGACCCTGGAGGCAGCCGGAAGGTGCCAGATTCCTAAGGAAGGAGGAGGCAATCAAAAGAAAGATTGACTTAAAAGGCCAGCCTCTCAGTGCCCAACCTACTCCTGCTTCACCATTTCTACTCCACAGACTCATTCCATTTTTGTCAATAGCTGAAATTGGAAATAGACCACATATTTAAAGTCCTCAAAATAATGACATATAAATTCCCCCCAAGCCGTTTTTGGTTTGTTGTGCTAATTGCCATAGATAAACCAAGTTATTTCTGTTTTTTAAAGGAAAAAACACAAACTTATATATAATAAGGAACTTATATATAATAATTGATGATATTAATAAAAAATAAAAATAAAAAGAGGAATAGAATGCATTTAACAAAACCTTTAGACCTGCACTGTCCAATATAGTATCGACTAGCAACCTGTGTCTACTTTCATTTAAATGAAATGAAGTTAAAATTCAGTTCCTTAGTCTCTCTTGTTACCTTTCACATATTCAATATCTATATGTGACTAGCGGTTACAATTTTCATCAGAACAGGTTTAAAAAACATTCTCATCATGACAGAGTTCTATTAGACAACACTATAATCTTACAAAAGTTGGCTGTTGTTGTTTGAAAGGTTACATCAAGCATTAAAATTACCATGCCTTCAATATTGAATCACTTCTGAAGTATGGAGACTGGGGCAGAATCATGGAAGGATTCATTCTGTAAATATTTATCAAGTACCAACAATATGTGCTGTGAAATTATGTAAGACTAAAAATGTAACAAGTTAGGTGTGTTTAGTGGTTAAGAAACATTAACATGCCTTACCTTGGCCTTTTTAGTTGTTTTACATCTTTGCTGATGACAAAACTCGAGAAAGTCATAATTAAAAACAAAAAAGAATTCTAAGTCATTTTTAGGAATGGCTCTAGGACTAAATAGTCCTAAGTAGGCTTCACTGACTTCTGGCATCCCACCCTCTCTGTTCCTTTCCCCTGCTTTCTCATCTGTCTGCATGTTCTTGGCTGCCCACACTTCCTGGAGGTGGCAGGAAGTGTCAGCTCTCTCTGCCTCCCCATGCCTTGGAATTATTTTACACTTTGCATTCAAATCCAGCTCTCCTTTGGTATCTTTTTGCACTCTCCATGGGGTCCCTTAGAACAGAAAACTGATGAGAACAATGGGTGTAAGTATGTTAATATTCCTCTTCCCTTCCCAGTGCAGCTTAGCAAGGACTTTCTTAAAACTAACCCTAATGATAACATGTATTCCAATGGTAAAATTTCATATGCCATAACCAGTCAATTGGGAAAATATTTGTAGACATTAGAAATCATCTATTGATAGCTAACCTTTAGAAAACAAACAAACACCAGCACAAAGTATAACTTCATTTTAAGGACGAATACATAGTGAAATAAAGTGACTGTGTACTCTCTGCCCCTGCATATATGTAAGATTAACATCCCCAAGTGGTTTGGGAACAGATCTCACAAGATAAACATAGTTTTTATGATGTCTTTCCAACTCAGTGATTGAAAGATTCCAAGGCTACTTTTTTAAAACAGTAAACAAGGAATCATTCAAAAATGACTAAAAATTCTTATTCTGTGGAAGTGGTAGACAGAGCAGCAGACTTAAAGTCAGAACATCTAATTTGAATCTTGTCTTTGGCAGGAAAATCTGAATTTATATGATTTCATTGAATTTGGGGAGTCTCATTTTCCCCAATAAAAGTGGATCTCTAAACTAAACAACAAATATATATATATATATATATATATATATATATATATATATATATATACACACACACACCCACAAAAGCATACACACATACCCCATTGGTTATGAGAGATACCAGCAAAGAATAATGATTTAATGATAATATCATTTTTCTCCTGAAATTAACCCACTTTATCTCACCCTGCCACTTCCATCTCAGTTATAAAATTTTATAGAATCAATTGTAATAAGTAACATTTATTTACTCTAGAGCCAGTTATGCTCCAGCAACTGTTCCAAGTTCTTTGTATTTTCTCATTAATTCTTACAAAATCCTAGACTGTTTTAACAATTAATACTCAACTCCCGTTCTACAGATGAGAAACTAAGGCTTAAGGAGAACTCATGCTGAGTCACCTTTTGGCCTGAAACGTACCCTAAGGCTGCCTAGCTGTAAAGCCCTCATTTTGTCTACTATAACAAGCTAGCTCTTTATAGCTTGCACCTCATTTGCATCACTGATTGCATTTAGGAATATATATGGAATACATCCATTATTTGTTTGAATTACTTATTTTCCTAGGTAGACATACAGACTTTTAAATGCTTTTTTTGTTTGTTTGTTTGTTTTTTAATTTAAAATCAGCATCTGGCTTTTAACTTGTTTTGGCTGAATAGTGGAAAAATACACACCAATGATTCTCAATGAATACTGACAAGTCCTATCTCATAGGATTTCATAATCAGCATTTCAATTTATACCTTGCTTTTCCCTTTCCTGACCTGGAACCAGTAGTGTTTCTTTTTCTCTCCGGTTCTACTCTCTTTCCTTCATTTATGCTTTTACATATAACAACATCTCATAACAGCATCTCACTGGCTACAATTGATCCATGTAACAAGGAGCACAGAACTACTATGATGGGTTATCTATACCCCTTGTCATGGGCATGTGGATCAACTGTAGCCAATGAGATGCTAGAGAAAATGTGCTGAAGGTTTTGGGAAGAAAACACTGATTCTTCCCTCCTAATAGAGATGCACAAGAGGTATTGTATGTCCCTATGGACATTGTACAGTCAGGATGTCATGTCAGATATTGTTATAGTTATCTTGCTTACCGAGGATGAAAGCTAAACCAAGAAAGGCAGATGATAGTCCCCAGTGAGAGCATAAGTGTCCATCCATATTGTTAGGCCAGGTTGTGTCAGAATGTAGATTACTTGTAGCCATGTGCTAGGAATTATTTAAAATAAAAAGATAAAGTGATATATTTCTTCCACTCATTGGTCAATAGAAATTGGGACCAATTCTAATGATAAGATTGAAGGGTGCTTTAAGCTCCCCCTTAATAGTGAATGTATTATTCTGCTTGAGTGCCCTAACAAAATACCACTGACTGTGTAATTTAAACAACAGAAGTTTATTTTTCTCACTCTTCTGATGGCTGGAAGTCTAAAAGCAAGGTGCCAATTGTGTTATTCCTGGTGAGGCCTTTCTTCATAGTTTGTAGATAGCATATCCTCCCTGGATCCTCATATGGTGTTTCCCTCTGTGCATTCTGGCATCTTCCTCTTCTTATAAGGTACCAGTCCTACTGGATTAGGGCCTTACCCTTATGACTTCACTTGATTTTAATTACCTCCTAAAGTTCCTGTCTCCACAGTTACATGGCCATTAGTGCTTCATCTCAAGATGGGAAGTGGGAGGAGAGGGAGCACAGTTCACTCCCTAACAATGAGAAAGAAGTTTTTAGATACGAAATGATTTGGTATTGCAACCTGCCTCTTTCTATCATAATGGCAAATGGAAACAAAAACATGAAATTTTATTTATTCAATCAGATTTTTCTCCTGTCCTATTACTCTTTCCTCTCAAATATCCAAAAACTTTCTAGCATATTTTTCAGTATTTGTTAAGGAATGCTTGAAAATTACTATTGTAATTTCTTGGAATCTACGGTGAATGTTAACCAAACCTGGATATCCAACAATTACCAGAAGATTAAACTAATCAGGTGGCACCCACTGTCAGCAAATACATGACACTTGGAATTTGAATTTACTGTACCTTCAATTGCCAATGACAAATACTAAGTCAAACAGTGAAATCAGCTTATGTTCACTATGGCCCACTTTGTCCACTCTTTACTCTTTATTTGAAATAGGATCATTTTTTTTTAAGACTTTTGCTGGGTTTGAAGGTCAGATTGTTTTTAAGTAGGTTTTTATGGTTTGTATGTTTTGAAAGGAAACATAGAAAGCCATGTCTCACCTGCTTTCTGTGCAATAGCTTCTATGCAAAAAAAGTTTCTTTATGGGTAAGTATATGAAAGAGAAAGTAATCTTTCCTCTACCCGCTACACTTGATGTTTGTTCCAAGATATTGTTAAGGATGAAATTATTTGACACTTGTTAAAATGATAAGGCAGACTTTATTCAGGACTATTATGTGGCTGAAGGGACACTATCATGGGGTTTTGCAGTAGGGGAGAGAGACTTAGTCAACTGTAAATACAAGGATAGCAGGACTTAGAGCCAAGGAGCAGGGTGGGGTTCGTTGGATGGAAAACTACTAAGAAGTCAACAGGGGTAAGGGGAAGTAAACTCACCTATGGAATCCTTGCTAGAGACAGGCAAGGGCAATCACATATTACCTAGAAGGTGGTAGGAAGTAAGGAAATTTGATCAGGTATCTAGGGTGGGCTATTCTAGCTAAACCAACTTGACAGGTTTCTTACTACAACTGGGCAATGCTGATCTGACAAGGAAAGACACTGAGGCCAAGACCTAGAAGAGAGTTTAGAGGAGGCTGACTAGAGTTTGGTCAAGGAGGGAAACTTTGTCAGTAGCACGTTCCTTCTATTCTTCCTGCTCTCCTATAATCGTTTTGTTTGTTTCCTGAAAAATCAAAGGAGAATAATGTTTGTTATTAATCAAGCTTCCCAGACCTTTGAAGTTTAGTTGTAATATTTGCAGGTTAGCATTATTAACCCATGTCACTGGTTTATAAGAAAACCAAATTGTTTAAGAAGGTTGGGGCAGCACCTAGTTAGGTGAAGGCCAAGTGCTGGGGGAGAGAGGAGTTAAAATAAAGAACCAAATGTTTTTTGTCTTTAATGTTAATTCATTTAAATTTAAATAGTTGCATGTATCTAATGGCTACCATTTTGGACAGTCCAAGTTTTAAAGACTTTCTGGACCAACAAAAGAGAACACAGTACACAAAAATCATGGGAAAGTTTTCTTCTCCAGTTGTGACTTTTATAAAGGAAGAGTTGTGTTATTTATGAGGTCGAGAAATGATGGATTGAGTTAAGTTAAGCAATTATTTCCTTCCTTGTTTAAAGAAGAATAATATATTTTGTGAAACTGGGTTTTCTGAGACTTCTAATAGATTTCTTTTTGCGTGTACATATGCCATTTATCAGATGTGAAAGTATGGATCCGATTGACTGTCTCACACAAATGGCTAATTTGCATGATTGAAGAGCCATGCAGCAAACCAACTGTGTGCACAGTTTCCTTAATTACACAGGGCACTTTCACCTGGTAGATTAAAGAGAGCTAAAACCTGAGTGCTTCTTGGGACCACTTCATTCAGTGATGTCATTTGGTAAGTATGCAACTCAAAATGCAAAACAATTGCACTAAGTTACTGGTTATTACAGTTAAACCTGCCTAGAATTCAGTTTCAGTGTAGATAAAATTGTATGTTAGGGTTTGTAGAGTATTATGTAGCTTGTGCTGTTAGTAGAGTAGGTAGGTTAATCTGGATTTTCTTTTTCTTTTTCGATGACAGTTTGAATTGTGCTCTGTAATAAAGCTAATTGTCACTTAAATACTGACTGTATCTCTAAGACCCTTTTTCATGTCAGATCATGCCCTTCTTCCTCAAGCTTGCAGTCACATTATTTGTAAGATAACTGAAGCTTCTCCAGACGTTGATTAAGACATGATGAAGGGGAATAGGTTATCCCTATTCATGGAAAAAAAAAATCGCACCCTTACCCAAAACTATACTCAAAAATTATTTTTGATGCATTAAAAGTAAAGCTGTAGGACTGTTAAAAGATTTAGAAGAAAAATATAAGAAAATATTTTATTTTGGACTATTGATAAATTTACTATATAAGACACAATATTCTAAATATGAAATTTAAAAGTTGAGAATTTTAATTACATGAAAATTAAGAAACTTTGCTTATTCAAAAATCAATTAAAAATTAAAATACAGAAACTTGGAGAATACTCATTTAATAAATACAATTGATTTTAAAATGATTATATTTAATATAAAAAAGTTTCATGAGTCAATAGAAAATAAATAGGAAAAAAATGAGGGAAATTATGAACCCATGTTTTTTAGGAAGTGGAAATATGAATGGTGATTGTATATGTAGAAGGTTGAATGGTGGCCTCCAACATTTTTGTCCATTTCCTAATCCCCAGAACCTATGAATATGATCTGTATGGAAAAGGATCTTTGCAGATGTAATTTAATTAAGAACTGTGCTGGATTATCAGGGTGGGTCCTAAATCCAGTGACAAGCATCCTTATAAGAGATATTCTGGGGAGAGATACATGGAAGAGGAGGTCATGTGAGGGCAGCAGCAGAGATTATAGGAAGCAACCACAAGCCACAGAGTCCCTGCAGCCACCAGAATCTGGAAGATGTAAAGAAGGAGGCTTTCTGAAAGTTATCACAGGGAGCACAGTCCTGCCAACACCTTGAGTTGTAAAAGAATACATTTTTGTTGTTTTTAAGGCACCCAGTTAAGGAAATTCATTATGGCAGCTCTATGAAACCAATACAAAGTACAAGAAGATAATTTCATTAGTCGTTGAAAAAATGAAAGTGTGAACACGTGTTCTTTTACATAGCATTGCTGGCAAAAATTAAGGTGGTGAGTCATATGATAAGTGGTGAGAATATAGATCCATAGGAACCCTTCTTTTTTCTTTCCACTTTTTTATTGTTGCATTATAGTTGTATTCCCATATGGTGGGATTTGTTGTTACATATTTGTATATGCACACATGCAACAATATAATTTGGCCAATATCATTCTCCAGTATTTCCCCTTTCCCTTCTATCCTCCCACCCCCTGGTCCCTTTCCTCCACTGATCTCCCTTCAGCTTTCATAAGAACTACTCTCCACCTACCTTTTCCTTTTTCCTCTCTAGCATCTACATATAAGAGAAAAATACAACCCTTGACTGTCAGAGTTTGGCTTATTTTGCTTAACATAATGTTTCCAAGTTCATCCATCTTCCTGCGAATGACTTGATTTCATTTTTCTTTATGGATGAACAAAAAATCCGTTGTGTATATATACCACATTTTCTTTATCCATTCATCTGTTGATGAATGGATGACCTAGGCTGGTTCTATAGTGAGTTTGGCTATTGTGAATTGCACTGCTATAAACATAAGTAAGTTGTTATCACTATAGTATGATAACATTAACTCTTTAGGATAAATACTGTGGAGTGGTATAGCTGGGTCATATGGTAGTTCCATGCCTAGTTTTTTGAGTAACCTCCCTGCTGATTTCCATAGTAGTTGTGTTAATTTACAATACCATCAAGAGTGTAAAAGTGTTCCTTTTTCTCTGCATTCTCTCCAGCATTTATTATTGTTTTTATTCTTGATGAGTGCCATTCTCAACAGAAACTCTTACACAATAGTGGGAGGATTATAAATTGGCACAAGTACTTTAGAAAACAATTTGCTTTTTCCTTGTAAAGGTGAATCTGCACATAACCTGTAATCCAGCAATGATATTATTAGGTTTAGTACACCAAGGAAGAACTGTACAACATGTACACCAGGAAATATCTATAGGAAAATACATAGCAAAACTCACAATATTCAGCAACAGGGAGAATGAGTAGGTAAATTACAGCGTGTTCACACTATGAAATTTACATTACAAGTATACTATCATTATTTATATTAATACGAATATCTTAGAAATACAATATAGAGCTGGGCATAGTGGCTCACACCAGTAATTCCAATGGCTCAAGAGCCTGAGGCAGGAGCATTGCAAGTTCAATGCCAGCCTCAGCAATTTAGTGAGGCCCTGAGAAACTTAGTGAGACCCCGTCTCAAAAATAAAAAATAAAATGGGCTGGGGACGTGGCTCAGTGGTTAAATGCCCCTACGTTCAATCCCTAGTACAAAAAAAGAAAAAAAGAAAAAGAAAACAACAACAAAAAGAATAAAGAAAGAAGAAACAAATATAATAGGGATAATATGGAGCAAAAAATATAAACTAGGGGCTGGGGATGTGGCTCAAGGGGTAGCGCGCTCGCCTGGCATGTGTGCGTCCTGGGTTCGATCCTCAGCACCACATACAAACAAAGATGTGTTCGCCGAAAATTAAAAAATAAATATTAAAATTCTCTCTCTCTCAAAAAAGTGGAATTTAACAGTATATTAAAAAAATAAAATAAATTTAAAAATATATATGTATATATATAAACTGCAGAAAATTTTCTCAAATCCAGCAAAACCAAACACTATGTTGCTTTGGGAAATTTTATAAGATATAGAGTATTCAATTTTACAAAGGATAGTGATTAACTGAGAAGAGAGGGAGGTTCACAGAATGAGAATGACTCATTAGAGTCCTGGATTTCTCATAAGTTATATTCATTTTGTACTTTTTAACTTAAAATATTTTATATGAACTCTTTTTCATAAATTACTATTTAACTAATATCAAAGCAGAACAAACAGTAACAGAAAAAGGAGAATCCTAGAAAATTAGACAAGGCCACTCAGAGGCCTCTGCAACCTGACAGCTGTCAATGTGTCAGTTTAATACCCTCTTGACAAGAATTTGAAGTGCAGGGCAGCAAGAATGGAGAAATGGAAAGGAAAAAACTCTGAATGGGTGTCGAAGTGAGAATAGCTATTATAGTAGGTAGTAGAGAAATGGACCATAGATCAGAGGAAAATAGCACTGCTTAGATAAAAGTCTGATCCATCACAAAAAAGCCTTCCTAGGTTCCTAAATGCAGGAGAGTCAGACTTTGAGTAAAGATAAATTAGCAAGATGAAGAAGGCAAGCCACCAAGTGCTTTTGGTGAAAAAAGCCAAAAGTTTCAAGGTACACAACTGGGATACCTACTTGGGTCTTTTCGCTAGGGTCCAGATGGATGTAACCTTGAAATCCAAACTTGTGCTGGTCATCTTAAAGAACCATGTGTGGAAATGCGCAGAATCTGAGTTTTTTACCTGTATGCTTAGTCTTCAGTACAAAACCCCAGGGCCTAAAGAGGTCTACACAGTCACTGACTGGCTGTGGGGACCTGTCCTGTTTGAAGTGTGCCATTTGTTTCCAGTTTTGACCCTAACTGATACAAGTAGGCCTATTAATTATCTCAAACCAGCTGTTGGCATCTGTGGGCGTGGTTTCCTGGTGGTTATTGCCATCCACTATTTGACCATATTCCTTATAAACAAAGATCTCTCTAGGGGCTGGGGTTGTGGCTCAGTGGTAGAGTGCACGCCTTGCATGTGAGAGGCACTGGGTTCGATTCTCAGCACCACATAAAAATAAATAAATGTATTGTGTTTATCTACAACTAAAAAAAATTAAAAATAATAAGAAAGATCAGTCCAGCATCATTAGCATTTCCTGAGAACTTGTTAGGAATTCAAACATCCAGACTCCACCCAAGACCTACTGAATCTAAAACTTTGGGATTGGGTCCAGAAATCTGCTTTAATAAGCCCTTTGGGTGATTCTGGTAAGTGTTGACACATGAGAACTATTAGCATAGGGGAGTCACAGGGGATAATGCAGTATCCTGATGCTTGTAGTGGCTAAACACAGAATTTAAAGAGAGAGAGAGAGAGAGAGAGAGAGAGAGAGAGAGAGATTGATTCAACCACCTTGAGACAGCAATAACATGTCCAGTTCAAGGTAGCTTCACAGGGAGCAAACCAATAGCCTCCCAATCTCAGTCTCCCATCTGGACTTCCCATTGAAGTTATAGAGCAAGGAAGCCCATTGATTGTCCATGCAGCTCAATCTCTGGTGAATCCAGAAGAGTGCAGAAAAGGAGAAGGTAAGAGGGAAGCTAAAAGTATTAGGTACCTGCATTCTCTGTCTTTTATTTAGCAGTTCTTGTCCCATTTTCTGATATCATGCTAGGAAATAACATCATCACTAAGATTTACGAAAGTCTCCCATATTGTACAAGTGCAAGAAATTGGGAGGGAAGTTTAAAGACTAGGGGAAAAAAATCATTCCTCTAGATGATTTTAAAATGGGGCGAGTCTCAGGGGACCATTACACCATCATGTTAAGTGGCTCAAAGGCTATTTCAACAATGTTCTAAGTAGATTACTTTATTGGAGATTAATGAACTGAGGGATCCTATTGAAGAGAGCTGTTTAATGGAATCATCATCTCACTCTATAGCCCATGCCCTCCCCAAATTTGGTAATGAGTATGGAGGGCTGGGGACAGGGGCATGGAACTCAAAATACATTCAGCATATGTGACAATTACTCAAGTTGCAGTAACAGAAAAAGTAGGCCAGTGTCTGTAGCTCAAATTCAAGAAAGAACCTTAGAGCTCATCGAAAAGATAAGAGTTCACAATATTAATTTTGTGGATTAGTTATTACCTAATACTCAAAACTTCGACAGCAAGGAGGGGAATGCTTTTATCTTCCAATAGGATGTTTCACTGGAGGGGGATGCTTCAGGGGATCTCGGCTACCTCTATGGCCTTTTGGTGCCTTGTAAAGAAGTGACAAGCCGACAGTGTCAGTAGGCGATATTTTTGCATTTGGGAGATGTTACAAGAACTCTAACCCAGTTCCCTGAAGTCCTGTATATCTCAGACAATGGCGAAAAAGGATCCTATGAAAAAAATACAGTTTTGTCAGAACCCCATAAATTATTTATAGCATAATATTCCAGGATTGCTGCCACTGCCCCCTATCAGCTCTCAGGAATAAAAGACTTCTTGAGGTTCAATTTTTAATGTCTACTGCAGCCATAAAGCCCATGCAGAGAACTATCAAGACCTCATTGTTCTATCTTTAGTTTAATACAAGTTACTATTTCTTCACTTTTAACATGACTCGATTTTATTTGAAAGCCTCTTTAATCATGTCTCTTAAAGACTCTGAGATAAAGTGCATTTTGATTAAATAGTCAGCCATAAAATGCATTTACATGTGCTTCATTTGGCACTGACTCCCAGATATCATATTGCTTGGATGTGAAATGAAAGTTCTGAAAATGAACTGAGTAATGTAACTACTGAAGCCTTAAATAACTAGCTTACCTTTGTTTATTTTTGTTTTTTCTTTTTTGAACTTGTACATTTATCATCTCTGGTCTGTTTTTTTTTTTTCCTCTCGATTGTGAAGAGGTAATGATGAGGTAAACCTCAAATTTTAGACACTGAAATTATATATATATATATATATATATATATATATATATATATATATATATGTAAATATATGCTATATATGTATAATATGTGTATATATATAATATGTATGTATATATAATATGTATATATGTATATGGTTATAGAGATATTTATTTATATATATTAAAGATACCCATTTCCCCAGAAATGTTCTAGTTCTGAAATGTTCTAATAAGTAAAAATCTATATAAGCTGCCTTTAGACGGTGTATATGTATGTATTTTGAATGTTTAGTTGGGGGAATATTCTAGATCCCCTTTAGGTCCAGATATTTCCTATTGGATAGTTATTTTTGAATAGTGAATTTATGTTAATGGGCATTTAAAATATAGCAAGTGATTCTGTTAAGAAGGTTAACTTTTTGGCATACTTTAGTTTGCCAATTCAATACAGCCATTTCTGAATGTCTTCAAAATGTTTTTGTGAGGTTAATATTCTTCTAAAATGGCTAAAATGTTAGATTCTGAGTTCCACTATAGGAACTCTAGGGACAACCTTTTTTTTTTTTTTTTTTTTTTGGTATTGCATTTTATTTTAAACCTTTGTTCTAGAAAACTTGCTGCAACTGGGCATAGGAACATTTTTAAAAGAAGGAGGAATTGAGCCAGGTACAGTGGCATACACCTGTAATCCCAGTAGTTTAGGAGTCTGAGGCAGGAGAATTGCAAGTTGAAAGCCAGCCTTAGTAACTTAGCAAGACCCTTTCTCAAAATCAAATATAAAAAAGAGCTGCAGATGTGATTCAGTGTTTAGGCACCCCTGGGTTCAATCCCCAGTACCAAAAAAAAAAAAAAAAAAAATCCCAACAAACAAAACAGAAGAAGCAGCAGGAATTGCAGAACAGCACCCTAGTACAAACTGCTGAATGTCTCCTTCATATGTTCTCTCCCTCCACAGGCTGTGTGTGTAGGACAGGGTGACTCTGATCCTGATGCTTCCTGAGAAGGAACAAGGCAGACCTGGGATCCAGGAGAGCAGCCATGAACTTGCTATATTCATTAAGCAGCATTTTCATAACTAATTGTGCTACTGTGATCATTATCTTGGCATGCTACACCAGTTCATTTTTGGACAAGAGTACATAGCCAAATGCAGAGAACTAATCTGAAAAATAGATTTTAAAGATACCTGTACAATCTATGGTAAATGTTTCTATATGTTTTATGGAATAGCCCACCAATTAATTCTATTTTAGGCTCAGAGCTGACCCTTGCTTGGGTATGTTTTTATTGCACTTTCTATATGCCAAGACTCCTTTTTCATTTGCAGAAACTTCATGGAAATAAATGACAGTGGCAAAAACATGGGCTTTGCAGTCAGACAGACCTAGGTTAGGCTGATACTTGTGACTTGGGACAAGTTATTAACAGTTCTGAGCCTTAGTTTTCTTATCTAAGAATGTACAGAATAACATTTACCTAGTAGATTATTGAAATAATGTGTATGAACACTTAGCAAAGTTTGAAATACAGCAAGTATTCAAATTATGTGTTTCAACATTCTATGTTCTTTATGTATTTGTTAACCATTAACTATTATAAAATGTATTCAAATTCTATTTATTTGAGAAATAACCTAAAAGTCTGTTTTATGTCTTTAAAAGGCATAGATAAGAAAATTGTTATATAGAAAATTTGATCTTCTAGCATAATACAACTCCTCAAGCTGAACTCTAATAAGCTTTCTTCCATAGATGTGGGTCTTTAAACTATCTTTAGCCCTGTTATCAGTGTTTCAGATAGAGCCATTTGGATGCAAATTAGCCAGAAAATGAACTCCAAGTAGAAGTGTTCATTTAGAGACCAATATTGTAGGAAGATCCAAGGAACTTCCTCACAAAATAGGATCACTCAAAGGTCAGTAGTAATAAAATAAAAACATAAGTCAAAGTAGAATCTCCCTATAAATCAATAGCAATATACCCAGTTATCACATTAATCTGCATTATTTATAATATGTCAATGAATAGTATCTCTTGATGTTTCTCATGTTTATATAATTTGCAGATATTTTGTAATGTAACCCTTTGTGATATGGAGTTTTATATCTATTTATTTACCTACCTAAAAGATACTAAAGAACACTCAACTTATGAAGTTAATTATTGTTAATCCTTTAACTTTTTTCCTTTTAAATGCTGATGATTCTCAAACTTTATCAGGCTTCAGACCTAGGACTGCTGAAACACAGATTGCTGGGCTACCTCCCGTCTGGGTCCCCACCTCCTTCCAGAGTTTCTGAATTAGGAGACCTGGGGATGGGGCCCGAGATTCTGCATTCCTAACATGTTCCCAGGCGACACTGATGCTGCTGGTTCAGAGACCAGGCCTTGAAAAACACTTTTCAAGTCCTACCAAGTCCTAGTGCCCTAAACTTCTAATTTTAAACATATAATTCAAGGTGGTTAATTTTAGATGTCAACTTGACTGGATTGAGGGGTGCCTAGATGAAGGCTGAGGCCTTATTTCTGGGTGTGTCTGCAAGGGCGTTTTCAGAGGACAGTGGCATGGGAGTGGTAGGCTGAGTGGGGAAGATCTGCCCTCTGTGTGAGCCAGCATCATGTAATCAATGTGGGGCCTTGAAGGAAAAAATCAGGCAGAGGAAAGGGAAACTTTTATGGAGCAGAACCTTCTGCTGCTGCTGTTCTTGGACAACAGATCTCCATGTTCTTTAGCCCTTGGACTCTGGGACTTGCACCAGAGGCCTCCAGGAACTTTCAGGCCTTCAGCCTTGGATTAAGAGTTGCACTATGGCTTCCTTGGTTCTTGGCCTTCCAACTTGAACTGATCCACGTTTCCATTTTCTGACAGCCTATCATGGGAGTTCTCGGCCTCTATAACTGTTATGGTTTGGATATTAAGTGCCCCCCACCCAAGGCTTCTGCATTAATGCAGGAATGTTCAGAGGTAAGAGGATTAGATTATCAGAGCTGCAACCCAATCAGTCCATCCTGGTTTAAATGGACTGACTGGGTGGTAACTACAGGCAGGTGAGGTGCCTGCAGGAGGTGGTTCACTGGGAGCAGAACCTGGGAGAGTTCATATTCTTTGGGGTCCCCTCCCTTTTCTAACTCTCTGCTTCCCAGTCACCGTGAGCTGAGTAGTTCTCCCTTTGGACATGATGCTCCACCTCATCTGAGGCACAGAGCAATGGAACCAACCAACCATTGATAGAACCTGGGGTGAGCCCGAAATAAACTTTTCCTCCTCTAAATTGTTCTTTTCAGGCATTTTGACCATAGCAATGAAAAGCTAACACAGATTGTGTGAAACAGCTCCCCTAGTGAGTCCCTTCTCCTGTCTATATCTCTATATATCCTATGGGGTTTTTTTGGGGGAGAAGATAATCCATAATTATAGGGAAATTTTCATGGCTTGGCTGAGGTAGAAGAAGAGATATTTTGTGAAGGCAGGAGGGTGTGTTGGAAAATATTTTCAGAATCAGCTCTCTGGAGTAGTAATGAGGGACAGGAAGAGTTCTAACGTCCTGGTGTGAATATTCTCACCATGGCTGAATTCAAATTGTCAGCGTGACATCACTGTACACAGAGTTAAGAAGAGTTGTGCTGTTAGCTGTGAAAAACTCGTAGTTTCTGGTTCTTGGATACCATTGGAAGAAGGTACAGTGTTAGAAAAGCAAATGAGAGGAAGAAATGTAATAGCATGTTTTCCATTGCACAAACATATATAATAATTGGTGTTTACTAGGCCACAAATCAAGCCTCAAAAAAGATCAAGCTAGTAATAGATGGATTGGTTATTTTTGTATACAATGCAACTAACAAGATACATTTTTAAACTTTATAAAGGAGACTCTGCTGAAGCAGGTGCACTCCACCCTATCTCTCTCACTGAACTACAACTGTAAAACAAAGACAGAGAGCATGGAGCAGCTGAGCACCCTAAAAAGTAAGTACTGTGTTGGCAGGTGGGTCATCAAGGAAAATCAGAATCTAGTGGACTGGAATCCAATGGACTGGTAGTGACTTTGTCTCTCCTCTTTTATTTTTATTTTTTTCTTCCTCTGAAATCCCTGGCCAGCTCAGAAGTAAGTGTGCAGAGAAGCCCAGAACATTCTAGTTCCAGCTCAGAGAGCAGGAAAGGGAATGTATAATGCTCAGAGAGGGTTTAGAAATCCTCCATTATTTTCCCCTTCCTTTTCTCTGTTCCCTCATGCCCCAATTGTACAGTAGCGCTACCACCAAATCACTGTCCCATTGAAAGAAAAATTAATGTTATGTGTTGTAAATGCAAGCTAACAATCCTTAGTTGATTACAACATTACTTAAATTATGACATTTGGAAATGACCTAAATATCCATTAAAAGGGATGAAAAAAAATACCTTGTGGAATATTCAAACCATGAAATAAAATATAGTGCTTAAGTGTAATGAACAAAGACCATACGCATCAATATGTAAATCCAAAAATAATGTTGAAGGAAGAAAAGCTCACTGCAGATAGCTATAAGGCGTATGTATAATCTATATAAATTTTAGAAAAATTCCAAATATTCTGTATTTCTTATGGATACATTTGTAGGGAAATTATTAAAAGGTGAGTTGAATAATAAACTCTAAATTCAGAAAAGTGATGACATCTCAGAGGGGAGTGAGAAGAAGGAGATGGCTGAGGAGTGAGCGACAGAACATTTGTATCAATAAAGTTTTGATTCTTTAAAAGAATGAGGAACAAGTCAAGATTTGACAAAACTGGTTGATGGGTACTTAGGTGTCTTCATCTTGTCTGTATACTTCTCTGTGGGGTCCGAATCATTCATGGCACAGTAAATCCTATCTTTTAAAAGGAAGAGTTTCCTGTAGTCATCTTGTACTGATAATTCTTTATATTAAGCAGCTTTTGGTGTGGGCAGAAGAATAACATCAGGATTCTGAGTTTCACAGATTAGAAAACAAGCAATAGAAATAGGAGGTGAAAAATATTTGCAGATTGGCCTTTTATGTGTATCAAGCAAGCCGATAGCTATCAAGTCCTGTGGTGGCAGTAAGCATTTAGTACCAGTACTTTCCATTTTCTTGAATGCTTAATTCATACTTGAATGGAAAATTTGATTTGATTTCAGTGAATATGCTTGGACAGGCTTTGGAAGCTTAAACATGAAGTCTAATTTCTCTTCACTTTTCTTTTAAAGTGGATCCAAGAAGAGAGAATAAATGGGATAGGTGTGTTATTTCAAAACTTCCTCCACACTCCTCCCTTATTTCAGGAGGAAGGCAAGGGTTCTGAGTGTTACTTCTGAAACCTGAGAGTCTATCAGAATAAACTAGAGAGCTTTAGAAAAGTACAGCTTTCCAGGATCCACCTCAGCTCCTACTAAATCTGAATTTCCCAAATACAAAGCAGAGACTATTTATTTTAAAGACTCTTGACAGTTACTGTTAATTGCAAGGGGTCCCCATCCCCCAAACCTCCAACAATCAAGAGTCATTCTTCTCGATTGCCACTCACTGTGGCCCCGTGTCTATTTATTCTGCTGTATAAAACTATTAGCAAATGCTAAAAACAGGCAAACTAAGAAATATAAAAAGCAATAACCTTATATATACAACGATTTGTGCAAGTGTAGTAAACTTGTGTGATTCTGTTAAAGAACAGTCCAAATATAGTTACCCTACTGAGCCTAGAATTTTAAGTTTCATTTAAACTTTGTTATATGTAAAACATTCCCTTGTAGCTATGCTATGAGTGTTTGTGTTCCCTGAGTGTATGAGCTTTCAATCAAAAGTTGGCATATAACTCTTCTTTTCAAGGGGTAGTAGCATATGAAAATGCAAAACTTAGAAAAAGCATTTCTTGTCAGGAAGTGTCCTTTAAACTGAAATCATCATTAAGAATAACGTTTTTTGCAGTTTTTCTTTAAAGATATCTGTGAGGTTCTCCCCTCCATCCACTGGGGAGCTAACCCAGGGGCACTTTACCAGTTAATTCATCCACAGTCCTTTTGTATTTTTTATTTTGAGATAGGGTCTTGCTAAGTTACCCAGGCTAGTTTTGAACTTGGGATGCTCCTGCCTCAGCCTCTTGAGTAGCTGGGATTACAATTACATATCACCAAGGCTGGCTATCTGTGTGCTCTTTATTGACAATCAGTGTTCTGGTGCTAATCATTAAAGTATTTACTAAAACCTATGTACTAACTTTTTATTGGTGTTTATTTGTTTGTGGTACAAACCCAGGGAAGCAAGAATGAGCATAAAAAAGAACTAAGGCAGGGAAGGAGGAAAGCAAATATAAGGTAGCATATCACCAACTAGCTGCAGTTCTAGTAGAGATATAGTCTGAGAAATGGTATGGAACAATGCATTGCAATGCATCTTGGAACAGCATTAACAAGAGGAAAGGGTAAAGAGTCCTCCCATTCCTTCTCTCCTCTCATGGTCAAAATTTACCTTCCTAGCTCTATTCCTATGGCCCTTTAGGCAGCATGAGTGATAGAGAGAATAAGTGGCAAATTGGAGCACAGGTGCAAGCTATGACACCCTTCCTTGCAGCTTGCAGCCTGGTGCCTGGAGGCTTAGCTAGGTGAGCAGGTACAATTTAGAGATGACATAAAAGCTCCAAGTAGGAGGATTCTTTACTAGAGGATTCTTTATAGGCAGGCAGTCTTTAGTAGCAGTCTGAGGAGTCAGGCCATGAGTGACATGGAGGACTGGAGGCAGCTGTTTCCAGGTGACTGTCTAGCAAAGTAGGAGTGTGCCACAACAAATAATCGGTTTCCCTCTCAAAGGTGGTCATGAAACTTAATGAACCTTTCTTAGCCAAACCTCTCTGTAGCTGGGGTTGGTGCCAGTTGGCCTTCTGGGTGGGTCTTCAATAGCACTGAGCAAAATACTATGGCCAAGCACATCTAGGGAGGCATATAAATGTGGTCTGGCCCACCAAGTCTGCAGTGTGCACACAACATGTAACATGATTCTGGGTCATAAAATTGTCGTGCCAGAAAATAAGGAGGCTGCCAAACTTGGGTCTTCTCAAAAGGATGCAAGTACCAATTTGAGAACTCTGTTGGTCAAAGATGGGATATTTTCAGAAAAAAAAAAAGGAATGAGTGCAGTGGATTGCAATGTATTAAACATAAAAAGTCAAAATTCATGAGTTTATAATGATAATGCCAAAAAAACTAAATGAAAATTAAAATTTATAAAGGAGAAAAAGGAATCTGCCTTTTCCTGTATTGACTTTCATGATAGCCCAAGAGTTAATAAACAGCATTCCTTCTTTCTAGTGGAATTCCTGCTTATAAATGTAAAAGGAATGCTAGGATTAGAGAATGTTCATTGTGAAAGCTTTCATAAACTAATGGATCAATAATCGAAATTTCTGGAAAACATTAAAAAGTTGAATCTTCCTAATGGATAGGACAATCTGATAATACTTGAACTCACTGATTATTCTTTTTCTGTTGGGGGTGGGGGAGAGTATTCCAGGGATGATACCCAGGGCTTATGCATGCTAGGCAAGTGCTATATCCCCAGCCTTTTTCAAAAAATTTCTATTTTGAGACAAAAGTCTTACTAAATTGCCTGGACTGGCTAGGAATTTGCCATCCTCTTACATCAGACTCCCAAGTATCTGGGATTACAGGTGTGGGCAGCCACACCCGGCTTCACTGATGACTCTTACCCCTAAAAGTGAGATAGACAGCCAGATATTAAGTATTTCCTATGAAGTATCAGAGCCTAAAATGGAACCTGAATTTAATTAAGAATCTTGATTTACCAGTTTGTTGAAAATACAAGGGATAAAGGAACATATTAATTGATACCCTGAAGATATAATATGCCAAACAAGGAAAATTCTAAAAGATAAAATTTCTTATTTTTCAATCAGAAAACTGCATAGGAAAAAAATGTGAGTGGGTTCAGGGAAAAAAACAAATATTTAAAGAGGTTTAAAAAATGTCAATCAAACACTGTTTACGAACATGTTTGGATTTTGATTCAAACAAACTAATTTTAAAACACACACGAAAGGGTTAGTGACATAGGTCAATGAGAGAAAGCAAGCTTAGCATGCATTAAGCTGTGGATTCAATCTCCAGTACATCAAAAACTGTTTATGAAAATTCAGGAAAACTGAACATAAATTGGATGTTGCATGATATTAAGGATGTGTTACTAATTGTAAGTGTGATAGTGATTGTAAGTGTGATAGTGACATTGTTGATATACATACCAAGGAATTTATGAAAGAAATAGTATAATTTGGCTTTTCAAAATTCAGAAGAGGGCCAAAAAGTGTGGAAGTTTAGTAGATCATAAAATATGGACGAAATGTTGCAAGTGTGTTGAAGTTGGGTGGGGGGAGGTGCCATTCATTATGCTGTACTTTCTATTTTTTGGGGTGTTTCAAAATGTCTGTAGTAAAAGGTTGTGAGGGTTTGAATGTTGAATGTCCCTCTAAGGTCTGCCTATTAAGCAAGTAGTCTCTGGGTGGTACTATTGGGAAGTTCTATAGACCCTTAGGAGGTCCTTAGTTCATCCCAGGATGTGTCCTAGAAAGAGATATGGGGCACTTCCTGTTCTTCCTACTCTCTCTTTATTTTCTGCTTCACAAATTCAGTGGTTTATTTGGCAGCATGCTCCCACCATGATGGGCTTTCCTTGCCAGAGACCCAAAGAATGAGGCCACTTAATCTTGAACTGGAAACTCAAGAATCTTGAGCCAAAACAACCCTGTTTCTTTTATAAGGGTTATAGTGATGGAAAGCTAATACAAAGGTTAAAAGTTAGAATACATGAGCCGGGAGCAGTGGTGGATGTAATCCCAGCTCTCTGGGAGGCTGAAGCTGGAGAATTGCAAGTTTAAGGCTAGCCGGTGCAACTTAGCAAGGCCCAGAACTATTATTTTGTGAGACTCTGTCCCAAAATTAAAAAAAAAATTTTTTTTAAAGTGATGTAGCTCAATGATAAAGGGTCCCTGGGTACCAAAAAAAAAAAAAAAAAAAAAAAAAAATTAGAACACATGAACAAGTTCTTTTTAAGCCAACAAAACAAGCTCCCCAGTAGAATCATGTAGATAGAAAGGAACTTGGAATGAAGGAGAGACAAGTGTTGAGAAGTTGGTACCACACTTACCCCTAGAATTTCAAGCCCTTCTACTCCTGGTTGCTTTACCATCCCCAGATTATTCTCAGGGGCTCAAATCTCCAAACTGAGCAGATGGTACAGAAGAATTCAGAATACAGAACTAAATGTTACAGCTCATGGTTCCATTAAAATTCCCTCTCAGTTATAAGAAAAGAAGAATGAGTATTAATATTTAGTCTCTGTTTCCATAAGAAAGCCTGTGGAAAAATTTTAAAAGCATCTGTAGTAACTAATCCAGAAAATAAACCAAGTTAGTCAATGTTGAGGGCTTGTATTACAGGCCAAAATAAGATCCTTTTGTGTGTGTGTGTGTGAGTGGCTAGCTTGAGAATGGAAATTTATGGTAAGTTTTATGACACAAAATTTGCTATTAATTATTTCAAAGTTAGTTTAATTTTTACCCTTGTATGATGCTATGGAAACAGCACTGAGCTGTATTTCCTAGCTTTGATTTTGGATCTGCCACTGACAAACTGTGTGACTTTCTTCAAGTTACCTTTTCTGGGGATTCATTTTCTTATTGTAAATAGAAGGAGTAATAGATGGCTGAAATCCTTTCAACTTTAATATCTATTTTTCTATGAATAGACAAATGTCACTCCTTCACATGCACTATTTATGTCTAGCAATAGCCTTAAAACATTGGTAATTTTGTTATTTGTACTTGATAGGTGCAGAAATTTAGAATTAGAGAGAATGAGTGGTCTGATGAAGTAGATTCTCAATAAATATTGAAGAAGGAGTTTAGATATGTCCCAGTTTCCATTCTCATGGAAATATCCATTTTATTATATCCAGCCATTAGCTTTTCATGAGGGCTATAAGAGTTATTGTTAATAGTTGGGGCTCAAAGGATCTAGGCATTTGAAGTCTGTTGAACTCTGAAACATTAGAAAAATTTGGTTTCTCAAAACATTATGGAAACTTTGCATCTCAGTTCAAAGCATTATTTGTAAAATATAAGAGCATTTCTACAAATTAATTTCTTTTCAACTGTGTTTGTATATATATGTGCATATGTATGTGTGTGTATATAAAAGTCACTCTTCTAAAATTTCAAGAGAATTAAATGAATAAATATTAAGTCTTAAGTATAAGATATCATAAAATAAATGGAAGATGTAAAACTTTTAAGAGGTCAAGTATATTCATCTAACAAATATTTAGTCAGCATCCACTGTAGAGCTCTTTGTTCCAAAGGAATTTGAATTTTTAGTGTGGCTCAAGATCTATGTAGGTGGATTGAGAGTCATTTCTCAGACTCCAATAGGAAAGAACAAATTACCTCACTAATTTCCAAGACTGGTGCCCTGTTCGACCACACAGAATGCATTTTGATCCTATAATCAACATCTTGGCAGCCTGGAGAAAGTTCAAAATGCCAGACTATGTGTGGTACATAATATAAAGCCTCACATACAACACACGTCCTTAACAGGTGAACATTTAATCAAACTTAACATAAAAATATGCTCCTTTAGAAAGAAAAAGTGTGAGAAGCCGCATATATCTGTAATTCTAGCTATTCAGGAGGCTAAGGAGGGAGGATTACAAGTTTGAGGCCAGTCTTGGCAATTTAGCAAAACTCTGCCTCAAAATTTTAAAAAATAAAGGGTTAGGGATGTATCTCAGTGGTAGAAAGCCTCTGGGTTCAGTTCCCAGTCTTAAAAAAAAGGGGGGGGGGAGTGGATAAGTTTACTTAGGCCTTTTAAGCAGGTGAGATATCAAATGACCACAAATCATGTTCATATCATAAGGGCAATAAATACATTGTTCTTTGTGGCTTTTGTGCCACTACAGACCACTGCTTTCTTAAGATCTGATTCCCTTAATGATAAGGAGAGTAAAGATTTTTGTTTTTTACTATCTATCTATCTATCTATCTATCTACACACACATACAGTTGTTGTTGTTGTTTGTTTGTTTGCTTGCTTTTTCTTTTTTCCCTTTCCTTGCTACTTTTGCAGTGCTGGGGATTGAACTCAGGACTTCACACATGCTAGGTAAGAATTCTGCCACTCAACTACACTCCCAGTCCTCACTTTATAGTTTTTCAGCACTTTGATTACCTTGTCTTATTGCATTGTTGTTTGTTTGTTTGCGGTACTGGGGATTAGATTCTCCTCCACCCTAACCCCGGCCAGGGAAGCTCTACCACTGAGCTATATCCTCAGTCCTTTTTAATTTTTATTTTGAGACAGGGTTGCTAAGTGGTCTAGGTGATCCTCTTGCCTCAGCCTCCCAAGCAGCTGGTATTACAGGCATGTGCTACGGCTTGATCATTGATCATTGTGTATTTATGTACTTAATGAAAGAGGAACAAATCTTCCATTTCTTGTGTGTATGGGATAGTGCTAAAAATAATGGTTGTTTTTTATAAATAAGAAAAGAAATAAAAATAAATTCTGGAGGCAGAACTCGCTTATACATTTTCCAGCAGTTTATAGGTATAATACCAACATTGTTGACTAAAAAGATACCCTGTGGGGAAAAGTTCTTTTACACTAATGCCACTTATTAAGTCTGAATGTTCTGGGGAAATGGAAGAGAACTTTGAGGCTGTTAAATCAAAAGGCATGTTACCCTGTTTTAAGTTGTATGACCATGAAAATTAGAAGCCTTTGCAAAACTGTTTTTCTAATTTACAGTGCATTTTAATAAGCATAATTCAGTTGTCTGATTCCCAGTTGCATTGAACAGAAAGCAACACTGTAGGTGGCTGATTAATATTATATGTTTATCTTTAGTAACTAACCATGTCAATATGTGAAGATGTTCTAAAAGAGGCAACATGTTCAAAGCTGACTTCCTTTGCTGTGTAATTTCCTTGGGATATTGTATTTTCAAAAGTATTTATATTAAAGTTCTTAAATTATTGTACAACTTGTCCAAATAGTATTAGTACCTCACCTTTAATAAAGTGTATATTAAAATTTAGGGTGGAAAATTACTGGCTCAGAGACTGTTTAAAGAAAATTATTTTCCTGTTGTCACCTGCTATATTAAAATATCTCTCTGAGTACCATTTAAATTTCTAAACCTTAATGTACTTTTGAATAAACTAAGTCCGGATCATCTTGTAAAACTTCTTGGAGTTTGACCAAATTTTCCTTTATGTTCACAATAGTCACATCATTATTTCTGACTTGTGTATTTGTATACTACTGATTTTTATCTTCCCAACTCCTCACAAAAATTGTCGTTTTCCTAGTGATGTATATTATGTAATAGAAAGTTTTATCTTTCTTAAAGGAAGTAATTTTAGTTAAAGTCATCATTGAGATGATCTAGGTAAATGCATGAGAGAGATATAATATTTTATAAATGCTTATACAATATTTCAAATATTTAACAAATGATAAGGCTGGGGCACCAATCAGTCAGAACAGACAGAAGTCATAAAGTTGAACAAAGTCCCACAGTCCGCTTTTGGAGCACACATTAACCTTTTGGTTGCTGGATGCTGAGAAGGTGGGAGGGGATGGACCAGGAGAGGCTGAGGAAGGATGAGGAAGCTTCCAGGGGGTTCATAATCTTGACAACCATTTTGGACACCAGTGACTCTTTTCCTGACAGGGACTGTCCTTTTAACTCATGTGCAGGTAAATTCTATATTGCCACTCTCTCCTTCAACTTGGTGTGAACTTAGAGATTCACTGGCCATGTATAGATTATGACTTAAATGAGAAATGTAGAGAACTTCACTTAACTTTTACCTCACCTCACTGCAGTAGGACAAGCTCCACTTCCTGTTTTGTCAAAATTACCAGCTTGTTTATGGTGGTGATCTAGAATTCTCTTTCTCCTGCAACTCCTGCAGGCGAGCAACAGTCACAAAATCCTGTTAACTTGCCATCAGATAGTTAGGGTTTCATTCTCTCCTCTCTATTATCTGCTGTACTGACCTAATTCCTCCTGACTGATCTTCCAGAGTGTGGCATCTTCTCTCTCAAATGCAAACTCCACACTGCCTTCTGCATTCTCTAAAGGACAACTTCCATGCCTGTTAAAATGCTTCCGTTTTCTAAAGAATAAAATCTAAGGGGTGTAGCAGTTTCCTAGACCTTCCCTAATGCATTCTCTGCTCAGTCTTGAAGCCTCTAGATTGGAATTGGCATTCCTACTGGAGTGCTCTAGCAATTCTGAATAGCTATTAACACACTGTTACCTTCTGATCAATTTGTTCTTTCAACTGGAATTCCCTCTTCACCTTTTGTTACCTGACCAACTCCTGATCTATTGGTTCAGGGGACACCTCCTCCAGGATGCTTGGTCTGCCTCATTCATTGGGACTCAGTAGCTCTTTCATCTGTAATACTTGGCGTCCTCCTTAATTGTACCATTCAATTCTGAGTTGAAATGGTCTGTTTAGCTATTATGTGGTCTGCCATGAGAACAGAGACGATGTCCTATTCACTTTGTATCTTTAGTCCTTGGCACAGGTGCTAAGAAAATGCTTCTAGTATGATGTCAATTTTGGGAAAAAAATAGATCTACAGATATAGAAAAGAGAGGGGTGGGGAGATTGGAAGGATACCCATGTAACATGGCTAGGTTAGGGTCTATGTTCTGATACTTATTGGAACTTTCTCCCACTTTGGTCACAAGAAGTATCAGTATGGGGTTTATACTACCTTATATAAGGAAAATAAAGTTGCTCTTCAATTTTGTGAGGAAGTCAGTAAAGGAATGAGGTGAAGTGGGAGAAAAGAAAGAAGGAGATGACAAAAAGTATAAATTTTGCTCACTGTATAACTTTAAACCCATGCTCTCCAAACTTAGAAACCACACTGTTACTGGCAAAAATTTAAAAAGCATAATGGGATTATTTTAAAAAGTAATTGCTAGGAGAGGAAGATGGCGGCAAGGGGAGTGCATTGCCCCCGTGTGCTGCTTCACTGTGTGGGAGTATGACAAGTCAGGACGGCTAAAGGATATCTTGTTAGGAATTTCCAGCAATAGTGGGGTGCTCCGGAACCTGGAGGAAGGATTTCCATCGCACGAGGATCGGCTACGGGGACTCAAACGCGAGAGGTTTGTCGCACGGAGGGTAACACTGCTTATTCAGCAAATCGCCCCGCGGCTAGAGTCTGCAGCGCGCGCTGGGATAGAGACGCAGGGTTACAGCGCTGCAGTTTCTGCCAGCCGCGCAAGCACCGTACTCAGGGCTGAATTCTGGATTCGAGACGGGGGAAGGAAGCGGTCCATCTCGGTTCTCCACACCGGTCAGAACACAGAGGAGGCCAGCAGCCACCATGTTGGTAAACTGACGTCACCTTCCCTGTTTTCGACTGACCGCAGCTCATTCAGCCATAGAACAGGTAATTTCAGGCTGCAATTCGCCTGCGGCTTGCAGACAGATTGCTAGGGTTCAGCGCCTGGGTGCTTCTTAGAATCTGATCTTATCGGAGCGAACACCGAGCGCGGGGCGGCTGAGTTCCGGCTCCCGGAACCATCCCGAAACCGCCCTGGCCCAGGGCTGCGGAGCCTGCGGAGGCTGCTTCTTGGACCCTGCTACTATCAGAGCATACACCAAGCACTAAGCAGCCGAATTCCGGCTCCCGGAACTGAGCCCGCGGGGACTGCTTCTTGGAGCTTACACTTATAGGAGCTTACACCGAGCACGGAGCGGCCGAGTTCCGGCTCCCGGAACTTCCCTGGACCGGGGCTAGGAGCCCGCGGAAACTGCGTCTCGGTCCGGGTCCTGCTGAGGGCCGGTCAGGACTCACCCGTTGCTTTGGTTGCCCGGCAAGGGGAACGAAATGCTGCCATTCGCATAGGATACCAACATGGCAGAGATCTGATGTCAGCAGAAAGCGGCGGAGGAGAGAACTTCATCAATACCAGCGGTGACATAAGCAGTTGGTCTCCTGGTAGGGGGGGTGAGGCACAGTCACCCGAGTCTCCTCAATTTGTCCTCGAGCCAGAGGGGAGGAGCCGGGCCGCCGCCAGCGCCCGGAGCAGGCCCAGCGGCTCGCCAGCATGGTGACCGCGTGACCCCAATTGGAGAGGGGGCGGAGCGGAGCCGCCACCCGCACCCGCAAGGTGGGCAGACCCGCGACCCAGTGGTACATGGGCGTGGTAGGAGGGGCAGGGCAGAGCCGCCCTTCGCGCTTGCAAGGTAAACAGACCTGTGACAGCCTGGCGGGTCAGGCCCAGTGGCCTGCCAGTGTGGTACACACGTCACCCCAACTGGAGTAGGGGCAGAGCAGATCCTTCTCCCACGCCCGGATCAGGCCCTGCCGGTGTGGTGGTCACGTGACCCCAATTGGAGTGGGGGCGGAGCGGAACCGCCACCCTTGCCCGCAGGGTGAGCAGACCAGTGATCAACCTGCAGATCAGTCCCAGGGGTCCGCAGGCGTGGTAGGAGGGGCAGGGCAGATCCCCCGCCCGCGCCTCCAAGGTAGGCAGACCTACAACAGACCGGCGGATCAGGCCCAGGAGCCTGCCGGCGTGGTACAAACATCACCCTAATTGGAGTAGTGACAGAGCAGAGTCGCCGCCCGTGCCAGGAACAGGCCCAGCGTCCTGCAGGCGGGGTAGTCACGACACCCCAATTGGAGTAGGGGCAGAGCAGAGCCTCCACCCGTGCCCGAAAGGTGGGCAGATCTGCGACCGACCAGCGGGACAGGCCCAGTGGCCTGCCGGTACGACAGACACGTCACCCCATTTGGAGTAGGGGCAGAGTAGAGCCGCCGCCCGCGCCTGCAGGGTAGGCAAACCTGCAACCGACCGGCGGATCAGGCCCAGTGGCCTGCCGGCGTGGTACACTCGTCACCCCAATTGGAGTAGGGGCAGAACAGAGCCGCTGCCAGCTCCCAGAACAGGCCCAGTGACCTGCCGGCGTGGTAGCTACGACACCCCAATTGGAATAAGGAGAGAGCAGAGCCGCCGCCCGCACCTGCAGGAAAGATACGCAAGCAGTATGAAAAGACAAGGAAAGAAAGGACCACAAGCAATGCTGGTCAACGCAACTTTAGAAGAGGTAACAGCTGCAGCAGATGGAATGTCAGATAAAGAATTCAGGATATACATGCTTCAGATGATCTGGAGTATCAAGGAAGACATTAAACAGCAAAATCAGACAATGAAAGATCACTTCGACAATGAATTATGCAAACAAATCCAGGAAGCAAAGGATCAACTATACAGGGAGATAGAGGTTATAAAAAACAAGCAATCAGAAATCCTAGAAATGCAGGAAGTAATAAACCAACTTAAAAACTCAATGGAGAATACTACCAGCAGAGTAGAACACTTAGAAGAAAGAACATCAGACAATGAAGACAAAGTATTTCAACTGGAAAAGAACATAGACAGCTCAGCAAGACTGTTAAGAAACCATGAGCAGAACATCCAAGAAATATGGGATAACATTAAGAGACCAAATTTAAGAGTCATTGGGATACAGGAAGGTACAGAGCTCCAAACCAAAGGAATGAGCAGTCTATTCAATGAAATAATACGAGAAAACTTCCCAGAATTGAAGAATGAGACAGAATCCCAAATCCTAGAAGCCTACAGGACGCCGAATGTGCAAAATCATAAGAGATCCACACCTAGACACATTATAATGAAGATGCCCAACATACAGAATAAGGAGAGAATTTTAAAAGCTGCAAGAGAAAGGAAGCAGATTACATTTAGGGGTAAGCCAATCAGGATAACAGCTGATCTTTCAACACAGACTCTGAAAGCTAGAAGATCCTGGAATAACATATTTCAAACACTGAAAGAAAATGGGTTCCAACCAAGAATTGTGTATCCAGCGAAATTAAGCTTCAGGATGGAGGATGAAATTAAAACCTTCCACGATAAACAAAAGTTTAAAGAATTTGCAGCTAGAAAACCATCTCTTCAAAACATCCTCGCCAAAGCATTACAGGAAGAGGAAATGGAAAATAACAATGAAAACCAACAGTGGGAGGTAGGACAGTAAAGGGGGGGGGAAATAATCAAAGAGGAAAACAAACCATGTTTAGTAACAGAAATAAACAAATATGGCTGGAAGAACAACCCATATCTCAATAATAACCCTAAATGTTAATGGCTTAAACTCACCAATTAAGAGACACAGGCTAGTAGAATGGATCACAAAACAAGACCCAACAATATGCTGCCTACAGGAGACGCATTTGATAGGAAAACACATACATAGGCTGAAGGTGAAAGGTTGGGAAAAATCATATCACTCATATGGACTTCGGAAACAAGCAGGCGTGTCCATACTCATATCAAATAAAATAGATTTCAAGCCAAAGTTAATCAAGAGGGATAAAGAGGGACACTACATACTGCTTAAGGGAACCATACACCAACAAGACATAACAATCATAAATATTTATGCCCCAAACAATGGTGCAGCTATGTTTGTCAAACAAACTCTTCTCAAGTTCAAGAGTCTAATAGACCACCACACCATAATCATGGGAGACTTCAACACACCTCTCTCGCCACTGGACAGATCTTCCAAACAAAAGTTGAATAAGGAAACTATAGAACTCAATAACACAATTAATAACCTAGACCTAATTGACATATATAGAGTATACCACCCAACATCAAGCAGTTACACTTTTTTCTCAGCAGCACATGGATCCTTCTCAAAAATAGATCATATATTATGTCACAGGGCAACTCTTAGACAATATAAAGGAGTAGAGATAATACCATGCATCTTATCTGATCATAATGGAATGAAACTGAAAATCAACGATAAAAGAAGGAAGGAAAAAGCATACATCACTTGGAGAATGAACAATAGGTTACTGAATGATCAATGGGTTATAGAAGATATCAAGAAGGAAATTAAAAAATTCTTAGAGAGAAATGAAAACACAGACACAACATATCGGAATCTATGGGACACATTGAAAGCAGTTCTAAGAGGAAAATTCATTGCTTGGAGTTCATTCCTTAAAAAAAGAAAAAACCAACAAATAAATGATCTCATACTTCATCTCAAAATCCTTGAAAAAGAAGAGCAAAACAACAGCAAAAGAAGTAGAAGGCAAGAAATAATTAAAATCAGAGCTGAAATTAATGAAATCGAAACAAAAGAAACAATTGAAAAAATTGACAAAACTAAAAGTTGGTTCTTTGAAAAAATAAACAAAATCGACAGACCCTTAGCCATGCTAGCGAAGAGAAGAAGAGAGAGAACTCAAATTACTAGCATACGGGATGAAAAAGGCAATATCACAACAGACACTTCAGAAATACAGAAGATAATCAAAAACTATTTTGAATCCTTATACTCCAATAAATTAGAAGATAGTGAAGGCATAGATAAATTTCTTAAGTCATATGATCTGCCCAGATTGAGTCAGGAGGATATAGAAAACCTAAACAGACCAATATCAATTGAGGAAATAGAAGAAACCATCAAAAGACTACCAAGTAAGAAAAGCCCAGGTCCGGATGGGTATACAGCAGAATTTTACAAAACCTTTAAAGAAGAACTAATACCAATACTTTTCAAGCTACTTCAGGAAATAGAAAAGGAGGGAGAACTTCCAAATTCATTCTATGAGGCCAACATCACCCTGATACCTAAACCAGACAAAGACACTTCAAAGAAAGAAAACTACAGACCAATATCTCTAATGAACCTAGATGCAAAAATCCTCAATAAAATTCTGGCGAATCGGATACAAAAACATATAAAAAAAATTGTACACCATGATCAAGTAGGATTCATCCCTGGGATGCAAGGCTGGTTCAATATACAGAAATCAATAAATGTTATTCACCACATCAATAGACTTAAAAATAAGAACCATATGATCATCTCGATAGATGCGGAAAAAGCATTCGACAAAGTACAGCATCCCTTTATGTTCAAAACTCTAGAAAAACTAGGGATAACAGGAACATACCTCAATATTGTAAAAGCAATCTATGCTAAGCCTCAGGCTAGCATCATTCTGAATGGAGAAAAACTGAAGGCATTCCCTCTAAAATCTGGAACAAGACAGGGATGCCCTCTCTCTCCACTTCTGTTCAACATAGTTCTCGAAACACTGGCCAGAGCAATTAGACAGACGAAAGAAATTAAAGGCATAAAAATAGGAAAAGAAGAACTTAAATTATCACTATTTGCAGATGATATGATTCTATACCTAGCAGACCCAAAAGGCTCTACAAAGAAACTATTAGAGCTAATAAATGAATTCAGCAAAGTGGCAGGATATAAAATCAACACGCATAAATCAAAGGCATTCCTGTATATCAGCGACAAATCCTCTGAAATGGAAATGAGGACAACCACTCCATTCAAAATATCTTCAAAAAAAAATAAAATACTTGGGAATCAACCCAACAAAAGAGGTGAAAGACTTATACAATGAAAACTACAAAACCCTAAAGAGAAAAATAGAAGAAGATCTTAGAAGATGGAAAAATATACCCTGTTCATGGATAGGCAGAACTAACATCATCAAAATGGTGATATTACCAAAAGTTCTCTATAGGTTTAATGCAATGCCAATCAAAATCCCAACGGCATTTCTTGTAGAAATAGAGAAAGCAATCATGAAATTCATATGGAAAAATAAAAGACCCAGAATAGCAAAAACAATGCTAAGCAAGAAGTGTGAATCAGGCGGTATAGCGATACCAGACTTCAAACTATACTACAGAGCAATAGTAACAAAAACAGCATGGTACTGGTACCAAAACAGGTGGGTGGACCAATGGTACAGAATAGAGGACACAGAAACCAATCCACAAAACTACAACTATCTTATATTTGATAAAGGGGCTAAAAGCATGCAATGGAGGAAGGATAGCATCTTCAACAAATGGTGCTGGGAAAACTGGAAATCCATATGCAACAAAATGAAACTGAATCCCTTTCTCTCGCCATGCACAAAAGTGAATTCAAAATGGATCAAGGAGCTTGATATCAAATCAGAGACGCGCCGTCTGATAGAAGAAAAAGTTGGCTACGATCTACAGTCGGTGGGGTCGGGCTCCAAATTCCTCAATAGGACACCCATAGCACAAAAGTTAATAACTAGAATCAACAAATGGGACTTACTCAAACTAAAAAGTTTTTTCTCAGCAAAAGAAACAATAAGAGAGGTAAATAGAGAGCCTACACCCTGGGATCAAATCTTTACTCCTCACACTTCAGATAGAGCTCTAATATCCAGAGTATACAAAGAACTCAAAAAATTAGACAATAAGAGAACAAACAACCCAATCAACAAATGGGCCAAGGACCTGAAAAGACACTTCTCAGAGGAGGACATACAGTCAATCAACAAGTACATGAAAAAATGCTCAACATCTTTAGCTGTCAGAGAAATGCAAATCAAAACCACCTTAAGATACCATCTCACTCCAGTAAGATTGGCAGCCATTAGGAAGTCAAACAACAACAAGTGCTGGCGAGGATGTGGGGAAAAGGGTACACTTGTACATTGCTGGTGGGACTGCAGATTGGTGCAGCCAATTTGGAAAGCAGTATGGAGATTTCTTGGAAAGCTGGGAATGGAGCCACCATTTGACCCAGCTATTCCCCTTCTTGGTCTATTCCCTAAAGACCTAAAAAGAGCATGCTACAGGGACACTGCTACATCGATGTTCACAGCAGCACAGTTCACAATAGCAAGACTGTGGAACCAACCTAGATGCCCTTCAATAGACGAATGGATAAAAAAAAATGTGGCATTTATATACAATGGAGTATTACTCTGCATTAAAAAATGACAAAATCATAGAATTTACAGGGAAATGGATGGCATTAGAGCAGATTATGCTAAGTGAAGCTAGCCAATCCCTAAAAAACAAATGCCAAATGTCTTCTTTGATATAAGGAGAGTAACTAAGAACAGAGTAGGGACGAAGAGCAGGAGAAGAAGATTAACATTTAACAGGGATGAGAGGTGGGAGGGAAAGGGAGAGAGAAGGGATATTGCATGGAAATGGAAGGAGACCCTCAGGATTATACAGTGGAGGGGGTAGAGAGAGAGGAGGGGAGGGGAGGGGAGAGGTGGGGAGGGGGGAGGGTGGAGGATGGGAAAGGCAGCGGAGCACAGCAGACACTAGTATGGCAATTTGTAAATCAATGGATGTTTAACTGATATGATTCTGCAATCTGTGTATGGGGTGAAGTTGGGAGTTCATAACCCACTTGAATCAAAGTGTGGAATATGATATGTCAAGAAATTTGTAATGTTTTGAACAACCCACAATAAAAAATTAAAAAAAAAAATAAAAAGCATAATGGAAGTTCAATTGTACTATTCCTTTTACTTCCCTTATACACTATGAGCAGTGCTCACTCTTTCTTCTATAGCAACCTCTCCAATATCTTCTCTTCTCCCCCAAAATGTATTGAAATAAAAAAAGTTTTGTACAAAATGGGGAGGTGCATGCCTATAATCCCAGCAACTCAGGAGGCTAAAGCAGGAGGATTGCAAGTGTGAGGCCAGCCACAGCAACTTAGCAAGGCCTTAAGTAACTTAAGCAGCAAGATCCTATCTCAAAGTAAAAAATAAAAAGGGCTTGGGATGTAGCTTAGTGGTAAAGTGCCCCTGGGTTCAATCCCTAGTACCAAAAAAAAAAAAAAAAAAAAAAAAATTAAGTTTTGCAATTTTTTTCCTGCTGCTTTTGGGACTCCAGCTCAATTGAGGCCATAAGGCTAGCAGATGGACACAGTTTTAAAGAAGTTATAATATTTGGGTTGAAATTCGCTACTCTGTAAATTATGGCCCTGAAGATTCCTTGTCACACAAGCAAAATTTCACAACCCCCTGACATTAAGAATGTTGATATTCAGGCCTAGTGCAGCTGCCCACACATGAGGCCAACAGATGGGCATTCTGTTACAAAAAAAGAGAAGGAAGGAAAGAAAAAAAGCTGCTTGCGGAGGTTTACATTCTCTGATCCAGTCGCTGAGGCTCTGGACACTCACTGTGTGAAAAGCAGCCTTACTGCTTCCTCAGTTGAAGAACCCGGTGGTCCTGCCCTCTCTGTCTTAGCCAACTCTGCACTCAGAGCCACTGGGAGAAGAGTGTTAAGATGTCACAGCCAACTTAGTGTCTCATGGAAGATCTTCCTGTAGTTGGCTTATTATCATGACCTTAACCCACACCTGGTGTTCTGGAAGCACAGAGGAATAGGAACAGAGATAACAATAGAGTTTTTCATGTGGAAAAGCAAAGAAGGGTCCAATTTTCATACTGTTTCTCAAGCAAGTGTGGCTTCAACTTTGCAAATCAATGAGGATCTACACGATAGTGTGTCCCCATACAACCAGAGCTACAGACCCTTTTATCAACTACCGTGTAACAGAAGTATTTCTTCGCAGTCCATCTACAAATTTTACTAAGCTTGATGGATGTTGCCTCTGTGATGGAATATCCATGTGTAAGCTGAAAGCCAGTTGCCGCAGGGGACCCTCACCAGCTTGGTGTGGTGGAATGCATGTGACTTTTCAGTCAGTTAGGCCTAAGTTCAATTTTTTTTTTCCAGTACTTGCTAGCCGTGTGACTTTAGGTAAATCATTCTTTTTCCTGGATCTCCGTTTATTTACATATAAAACTAGAGAAACAGTAACCACAGGACCGTTAGATCTTGTGGAATTTAGAAATTTGAGCTTCAGGTATCATTGCTTAGTAACTGGTACCTCTTACTGAGGTCGATTCAGTTTGTTCCTCTAAGATGTTCTCCCTATATTTTGTAGGCCCTTCCCTCTGCCCTCAGGCCTTAGCAGGCCACTTGCTTCACATCCTGTCTCCTGGGACTTCACCAGAGTGGCTCTGATTCATTCTGTAGGTTGAAATGGAGAGGAAGAGTGTTCTTCACTGTGTGGGTGTTTTAGATGTGTATCATTTATTTTTATTTTCTTTTTTTGAAGGAAGTGAAATACAAATCACTAAGATTTAGATTTCATTTATTTATACTTAGATAAATTTCCTTGCTCAACACCCTAATATCGCATTTTTATACGAGTTAAAAAAAAAAAAACTAGCTATGAAGAAAGTCCAAAGATATTAGAAACCAAAAATACTATTGGAACTAATACTAAAATATTAACCAAACATTGATTGTATTGATCTTTTTTTTTCTTTTCTTTATTTTTCCACTTTAAAAATAAGTTGCAGTGGCAGAGCAGCAAGGGTTATCTCAAAGCATAAAGTGGACTACTGTTATGTTTCCCCACTGTCAATTTCTATATTCTATTTCTATGGAAAAATGGGGAACAACATCTCCAAACTGCTTCCTGATGAAAAGGGGGTGAAGTTGGGGGAAGTAACTCAAAGTCCTTGTTCTCCATCATATTGATTTTTTTTTTTGTACCAGGGATTGAACTCAGAGGCACTCAACCACTGAGCCACATCCCCAGCCCTATTTTGTATTTTATTGAGAGACAGGGTCTCACTGAGTTGCTAAGCACTTTGCTTTTTGCTGAGGCTAGCTTTGAACTCATGATCCTCCTGCCTCAACCTCCTGAGCCACTGGGATTACAGGTGTGTGCCACAGCACTCAACTATTGTATTGATCTTGATTGGCACTTTAAAACATACTGATGAAAGAACCTCCTTGTGTCATACTATACTAGTGCTGGGCTAAGTGGTTCCAAAATTTGTGGGCAGCTTAATGCACTTTTCTTTAGTTAAAGAGGAATTTCGTGCAATGAAAGGGGAGAAAGGGGGATATAGGTAAAACCTTTGTTCTTACGAACTGGTTATGGAAAAACAAGTGACAGCAAGCCCTACCTGTCCTTTGCAAACCTGGGTTTATACTTGACTAGGACAGAGGGAGAATCACTTCCTCACTTTCCATTCATCACCCACTCAGGGAAGGCTGTGGGATTATCTCAGGGCACCTAGTTTAAGGGAAGATGTTCCTAATCCTTCATTTCTGTTGACTCTGGTGAACTGATCTTACCAACAAAATCTGTTCTCTGGACATAATTACACTCTCCATTCAGAGTTCATAGAAGTGATGTCTCTTCTTTTCATTTTGTCCCTAAGTTTCTAAATGAAACTTTTTCTTTAATGAAAACTAAGCCTTATAAATACTAATGGTCATCTAGTTATACGCCTCAAGACTTCATTTCTATTCAACATTTCTGTTCAGTTCTAATATTTGAAAAGTGTTGAAGGCACAAAACTGTTTGGTGATCTACCTCTACTATCTTTTTTAAATTCACCTACTACCCACTCTGTGACATCTTGCCCTACTCCGTCACCTTAGCCCCAGTACATCTGTGCCCTTCACTACTACTAAATACTGTTTCCTAGAAATACTCTGAATTCAGCATGGCAAATTCTATTTGAATTTTAAAGTCAAAGGAATCAGAGAGACTCAAATATTTTACATAAGGCCCTGTTGTGAAATAAAAGGTTCTCCCATCTGTTGATGGAATGTGAGGCACTAGTAAATTGGTATGGAGAAATGTTATACATTGGGATGGGAAAATGGGATCTCCTGATCCCATGAAATAACTGAACACAGATTCAGTAAACATTAGAATACATGATATGATTAACTGAATTATTCATTATGAGAAGACAGTGGAATCATATTTAGAATTTAGGAATTTTTTTTTAATGCAGAATGAATGATGCTGAATAAGATATGCCCATCTTTCATTCCAAAAGATACCATTGCAAATTATGTGAATTTCTTCCTCCTGAAATTTACATCTGTTTTCATTCTTCCCATTTTTCCTTTTGTATAACTTCCTTTACTAGCTTTGGCCGCACACCCATCCAGAAGTAAAATAATACCAGCCCTGAAATGCTTTTTCTTTGTTATATTGGAAAAAAATTGTTTGAATGGGACATGGTGACCTGTACGTGTACAATCTCTATTCTTATATTCAATTTATAATATTCACTATATATTTTATTATAAGAAAAGGCTTTCTTTGAACTAATGGTAAAAAATATCAAGTATTACATTTTTGTGCATTTCCCTTGGGTGCGCCTGTTGGGAAAAGTATAAACGGCAGCCATACCCCAGAGAAAAAAACCCCAACATGGCGCCTAAGCACCTCTTCTTCCTACCTTCTTCTTTTCTGCAGTGGCGCGAAAAGTTCCCGCCCCTGTGAACTCTCCTGCCGGCGCCAATTTCAAATCTCGCTGGCGGGGAACCTTAGCCCCAATGAGAACTAATTCCTGGGCTCCGGAGCTGATATCTGGAAGAACTTGCCAATAAACGGGTTGCCTGCCATTTATCTAAGCCCTACCATCTCCCCCTTAGTTCTACATAAGCACACAGCTTTTTGCAATAAAATTGGAATTCTCCCGGCGAAGTGTCTTTGCGTGGGGAATTCTTTCAGTGCCAGTATCATATAAGGCCTTAGTTTCAGCAAGTCTCAAAGATACAAAGAAATTTGGTCCCCTACCTATCCTTTCATAGGTTAACAACAATAGTATCAACCAAATAATAGCTATAATTTGTTGAATGCTTTTTGGGTACCAGGCACTTATGCAAGAATTTTGTATGAAAGAATTCACTTTATTTAAATGACATTGCAAGGCACAGAAAAGGCAAGATACCTCCCTTCATCCATCACAAGGTTCAAGGCTTATGCTTTTATATATATATACCTCACAAATCAATATGGACAACTCTTCAAATTTGATTCTTGAATACAAGTTTGCAGCTAATTCCTGCAAGAATTTAATTATTAACTGAAGTGCAATTTAGAATCTTTATATATAAATCTATATATATATATATATATATATATATTTAGTTGTAGACAGACACAATACCTTTATCTTATTTATTTGTTTTTATGTGATGCTAAGGCTCAAACCCAGTACCTCACATATGCAAAGCAAACACTCTCCCAACTGAGCCACAACCCCAGCCCAGGGTTGAGGTTCTTATTAAAAAAAAAAAACTATAACAAATTTATTTAATTAAAGTTTTACCTTCCATATAGGAGCCCTCAGAAATGAAAACTCAAAGACCCAGGAAGAACTGAGCCCCAAGAACTTAAATTCATCACAACCATTTCTTATAATTTGATAATTTCTGCTTCATCAACCTCTTGCAGTGGGCTTAGTTGGCTAACAGCAGGACATGGAAAAGGAACCACTGACTATCACCCCTCATCTAGATAAAACTGGGATAGAAAACATGTGCAACAGCAGCAAACAGTACCCTCCCTGACCAGTGACATCTGAAGTGTAGCCCATCCTGATTATAATGCTAAAGTCTCTACTTCCAGCAGAACATGGGACACATGTGCCAGGATACATGCTCCAGAACACATGCAAACATATGATAAGTTCCACCCCAGGGCCTGTCCCTGTATCCTCTCTTCAGGAGTCCCCCTCCCCTGGGTAGCCCACAACTTCATCAAAGTCAACAACCCTTTGTCTTTGAGAAACTTGGAAACTTTGGGTTCCAGGACAGTCTAGGATCCCCGATTCGCACAACTCAATAAAGTTCCGTTCTGGTTTAATTGAACCCCTGTCTCAGAGTTTCTATTGGCATACATTCAAAACAAGCACCCAGAAGCCAATGGGCTCCAGTGTCCATTTTTATGCTTAGATTCCACCAAAAAAAAAAAAAAAATGGACAGCTGTGTAGAAATGTGATTGGACAGAAGGGTGTGAGGTAGTAGTGGTAGACTGAGAGAGGAAACCCACCAGTAAGGCTTGTAGGCTGAGATTCTTCTTGGCCTCTCTGGGCAGCATTGCTTCCTCTAGGGTATGAACAAGACTCCTCTGGAATGAGGGTATTCTAGGAAGAAGGCACAGTGAAATACAGTGACCTTTCTAGTTTTGATGGTTGGCTTTTGGGGAGAAGGGGTCCAGTGTTTAAGGCATGTCTTGAGGGAAGAGGAATTCTAGTTTCTAAGACTCACTTCAGGGGGGAAAATAGGGGTAAAGGGACAGGAAGGCAGGGGAAGGTCAGAGGAAGGCTGCTTCTGAGGGGTCCCAATATTCCCAATGTCCTTAGTTCAAAGTAGTCAGCACGCCAATGTGCCATACCTTAGGTATGTTTTCTGAGCTCCAGCAACATTGAACCTTTATGAGACAGAAGGCCCTGAAAAGGAATATGCAGTGAAGCTAACTCCAATCTTAAATTTGTCTGGGAAGATGCCAGATGATGCCTCTGTCTTTGCCCTCATCCAAGGTCAGTGCCAATGTTCTGCCAACCAAATGCCAATATTAATCCTCACCAAAGTGTGACCCAGGGGCCAGAGGCCAGCCTGGATTCACAGGAGAGTTCATTTAATCCTATTTATGGGAACTGAACACATCTTTTCTTTTAGTAAGAACAATGGATTAAAGTAAGCAAACAAGAGAAGCTAAATCAGATCCAAAAGTTTCATAAAATAATTAAACCCTGAGCATGACCTATTGAAGGCCAAATATATTATAATTAATACTAAATGAGTATCTGCAACATATTTCTGAAGAATGCTTTGGTTTAATATCCACTATAATTGGATTAAATCCAGTACTTTGCTTAACATTTTTTTTTTTTAAAGAAGGGATGATGTGCCCAGGACTTGTTCTTTTTTTGTGGGGAGGGGGTTGGGGTTGGGGGAGGGGTCTCACTAAGTTGCCCAGGCTGGCCTCTGACTCATGATCCTTATGCCTCAGCCTCCAGAATAGCTGTTCTTACAGGCACGTACAACCACTCCCAGCTTCTAGACTTGTTTTAATGATTATTTTCATTTAGTTTTTTTGCTATCATAAACCAAGCAATTCAGCAAAATATTTAGCAAGGAGCATGAATCACAGATTATCATAAACCAAACTGACTCAATTTTGATATGTGCTTGTGCATTGTACTGCTGTTATATAAACTATGTCTTTTTTGACTTTGGGCAAACTGATCTCCACCTGCATGACATTTCTCAGCAGGAGGATGCAGGCTCTGCTAGTGAGGGGTGTGAATTTAACTGCACACAGACTTTAGCTCAGATGAGTGAACAGGTACAGGTGGAATTCAGAATTATGGGATAAATTGTGAAAGAATTTGTCGAAGACTTTGAAGCTGAAGATTTAGTTTTCCCGCATCATGATTAAAGAATGAGTTTCTCCTTAGCAAAAGCACATATTGAGTGATAAGATAATTTTGATTGATCTTTACCACCAGCCTCACCTCCTACCTGTACAACGGGTCTTTTGAAGTTTGCAAAGTAAAAAACGTGAAGAAAAACCGGCCAATTGTGAATCATAACTTAATTATTCATGAGGTATATGGTGTATGCCAAAGAAAGGGATTAAAAATGTTTGATGTATTCTGCCTGAAAGATGAATATTAGCGCGGCATGATATTTATCATCATGTAGAGAATATAAAACACATAATAGTCATATATGCTTGGCTATGAAAGGCAAAGGAATTAAATTTTATCTTATGGACTGAGCAATGCTTTGAGATGGGCATGTACATGTCTCTGGCAAACAGAGGGCTGCCAAATGTGGCCTGAAACCTAAAGATAAGTGGATTGCTGGTATTTATTCTTTCTGATTATTCCCTGACACTTGGAACATTTGCCAGTGTACAATTTCTACTTGCAGGTGAACTTAAATTCCCACTGTTTAGGACATTATAGAGATAACAGAGTCTAACTTGAATAAGAACAGGTATATAGTACAAAGTACTTAACCCTGATAATACTTCCACAGGTTAGCCTCGATTTTGACTATAATTAGCAAACTTCCTAGGTTTGAGCCTTGGAGAAATGAGATAGTGTTAGTATTTTGATTTTAACAACTATGATTATAATATCAATGACCTGCATTAATTGGATACTAACCTTTTTCCAAGTGGGAAAGTCTGTGGGCCCAGTTGAGATGGGTGGAGTTCTCTTTAAGAGCTCAGGGAGATAGTAAATACTATGGGAGTCAGTTGACTCTGAGCTTGACTATAGAAAGTAAGGAGACTGGCTAATTTCAACTGCTTCACAAATTATCAAAGGGTAGGCACAGATTGTAAAGTGTTTCCACAGAAAATTTAAAATTTTTGAAATCCAAAATAATTACATGTTGACTTAATCACTAAGCTTGATGAAAATTTCATTTGAACTATGTGATTTCCATTTTAGGCATGGTAAAAATGAAGTACTTTCCCCATTCTCTCTGCATGAGTTGTGAATTATAAGCTTCTAAGTACCAATAATTTGACAGCAATGAGCTGAACAAAATAAGCATTTTGATCTCTAATCAGAGAAATGAACACCTGTGAGCAGAAGAATGGAAGGAAATTGTAGGATTCATATTCCCAGAGAATTTAACTGTAGGGGGGAAAAACCCAAAGTTAATTGCTGTGAATCAATGTTCAATGTTCATCTGATAGGTTCAGAATTGTTTTAAATTTTGTTTTTAGTATGCAATTTGGATGAGTTTCCTTTCTAAAACAAATAGCAGGGGGAAAAAAAGGGAAAAGTTTGAACATTTCAGCCCAGGCAGCGAGGAAGGTCTTTTGCTTTGTTGAAATGTTTAAAAAGTGGTTAGATGTAGTCTCCCAATAAAATAGAAGGAGAAAGGGTGATATTGAAAAAAAAAAAGAGAAATCAACTTTGAGTTCTGTAATTATTATGAAACATGACTCTCCCTTAAAACTTTGCAGAAAAATATAAGAAGTAGTAAACACTTCTAAATTATTTATGTTCTCTAATGTGCTCTGATTTTCATTTCTGCTTTCATAAACTTTGATTTTATACTCTGCTTATTTTTATTTACTGAATTATATTATGAATAAATATTATTGCACAAGTGACTTAGATGATAGTAAGCTAGCCTTTTCGTATTGTTTACATACTTTAACATTTTTAAGAAAGGAGGGGATGGTTCAGCAGATAAAGTTGTGTTTAATGTCCTGTTGTTGCATAGTACTCTGACAATCCTGAATATGCCCAGCTGCCAGCACAAGTGAATTCCTAAGGAGTTGTTTGCAGTGGCTGCTGGTGGTAGTTGTGTCTGCAAACTTACTGAATATGTGTGGGGCAAGTCTGGTCCCAGGTCTCTCTCAAACCTTTAATCATGTACACAAATGGGGCCAGGACACATAGAAAAGGGGACTGTAAAAAATAAAAATAAAAAAAACTGCTGTTGGAGTTGGCATTTATATGTACTTGCGTTCCATTGCAACTCATCTTGTTTAAGTCAGGAGGGACAACTATGACACTCTTTGCTTTTTTCCTTTTAGAAAGAGGAGTTTTATGTAGCTGTGCAGGTTTTTTCTTTCCTTTATGCAGCACACGAGAAGCAGTAAATTTTCCTGTTTTTAATGAACAGTATGAATCACTGCGTGATTGACAGAACTCCATAGCCTGTTTATTCATCCTGAAGACATCCAGGGCTGAACCTGACTAATCATTTGGTTTTTGCAGCCTCACAGCCACGTGGTTAGTCCTTTGTTTCGCTCAAGTTCCGCCTTTTTCTTTTGATGTGCTAGGGTGTGCTGTGACAGGTTGTTAGCCTCCAGGACTTGCTGTGCCTTCCCTGCCTTCTCTCTGCAACCCGCAGAATGACAGGCCTCCATATCCTTGCATATCCTTGCACTCTGCCCCTGCTAGAAATCTGCATGGGAAATGGCCCCAAATCCCGGCAACCCAGTTCTTTAAAAGCCCTTTTCCTCTTAACTTAATCAACACATTCAGTGTCTCATTGATCAATTCAGAGTCTAATCAAGCAATTGGGAAGAAAATCTTCTTTGTCCCCAGGTTTGCAGTGTTTGGCAATTATTGAACAGGTGGCACATACTTCCTCTGTTTACAATAACAAAAGGCAGGCAGCCTGCCTAGAGGGCTGATAAGGATCTGTTAAGAAAGGTTGCCCCAAGCCATCTCTCAAGCCACAGAGAAACAACTGAAAAACAGACCTCTGATAAGAAAATGGCTGGAGAACACTAGCATTTACCTTCTCAGACTGAATCACGTTGGGGAGCTCTGTGGCTGATAGGGTCCCGGCTCATCTATTCCTTTCTCAGCTGGCCACTGTCTTGATTTACACCAGAGAGAGATTGCTGGGTGAGTTAACTGATATGATCTAAAGGAGATCTAGGTACCCAAGTGGGGAGAGGCAGATCTGCATGTCTGTAAAGGCTGGGGGTTCAGATAAATGGATTGTTTTTTTTTTTTGGTCTACCCTGTGATATAGGAAATTTTGGCTCTGGGAAGTCTTTTGTTCTTCTATTTATTTGCAGAATATAAAACAATGTCACCCTTTGCACTACATTTTAGTTTAAGTACTTTGAACATTCTCAGTTTTCATTTTGAATGTGATAAATACTCATAGATGTACAATATGCAAACAAAAGTTCTTGGGTATCCTCTGTAATTTTTTTAAAAAATATTTTTTAGTTGTAGATAGACACAATACCTTTATTTTGTTTATTTAGTTTTTTTAATGTGGTGTTGGGGAACAAACCCAGTGCCTCATGCATGCGAGGCAAGTGCTGTACCACACTGAGCCATCACCCAGGCCTCCCTCTGTGATTTTTTAATTTTTTAAAGTGCAAAGTAATTCTGTCACCAAAAAGGTTGAGAACTGGTACCCTAAGTGATGGAAGAGCACAATGGTTTAGATATGATTTGTCACCCAACTTATGGGTTGGAAACCTGGTCCCCAGTGTGGCAGTGTGAAGTGGAGCCTGGTGAAAGGTAAGAGGTCATGGGAGCTCCTACACCTTTATGAATGGATTCATGTTGCCTTTCAGGAATGGATCAGGTCTTCCTGGACTGGATTTGTTCCCTTGGGAATAGTTGGTTATTAAGTGAGGTCAAAATATGCAATTACTTTCTTCTGCATATGGCTAGGTCTCTTTCCTTTCTGCTTATTAACCATGTTGTGATGTAGCAGAGTATGCAGATATCATCAACTTCTATCCACCGTAATCATGAGCCAAATAAACCTCTTTTCTTTATAAAGAATACAATCTTGAGTACTTTGTTATAGTAACAGAAAATGAAATAACACAGACAGCAATAAGGTAGAAGAAGCACGAGTCCCTGGATGAGTTCTTATTCTCAGATGTCTAGCCAGGCTGTACTCTGCACACCTCTAGGCTGGTGTGTGTGTGAGAAATAAACACCTATTTTATTTAAATTACTGCTTTTGGAGTCTCTTTGTTACACCAATTCAGCCTGTGGCTAACTGACACATTAACTAATATTATCCTTAGACTCTTTTTTTTTTCAATAATTTTTTTTCACAATACCTTTATTCTATTTATTTATTTTTATATGGTGCTGAGGGTCAAACCCAGGGCCTCATACATGCTAGGCAAGTGCTCTACCACTGAGCTGCAGCCCGAGCCCTAGACTCTTTTTTAATTTCAAAATCAACTCTTAGTTGATGTAATGAAGATTTTAAATTCTCATCTGATTTTCAATGGGAAAGGGGGCCAACATCAAATTAGTGGTAGTTTTAGAAACGTGTCTTTTCCTCATTAAATTCTGTTTCTTACTAATATTGAGATATACTTTCCCTCTGCCTTATAAGAACAAAAAGGCTTAAGTGTAATTTTCCTAATAGAGTAATATGAGAATTTTTTCAGTGATTATTGGTGTGATCTTTTGATGTTAATGCTTACTAATCTTGGAATTCATCAGCGAATTGAAATAATTTTAAGGGATTAAAATAATGATGTCTATGATTTCACCTTTTAATACACCTTGACAAGGCAGGATGGGAAGACAGTATTTCCATTTCACCAGTGAAGATATACCAGAAATCTAGAAAGAGTAAGAGACTTGGCACAAATGAAATGACTATCTCCTGGCAGAGCCAGACCAAAAACCAATTTTGTGCCGACACACTAAAAGAGCATCTTTTTGTTGACAACACATAACTGACTGTTTTTAGAGGATTTCATAGATTATTAACTGGTAACTGAATTAGAAATAAATGCCTTTCCAACTCTCCAATAATATGTCTAAATAGTTTTTTAAATGTGTAACCTCATTCTTTTCAGAATTCTGGGACATGATCTAGGCAGTGACATATAAGTAATAATCATTATAAGGAAAAACTATTTTTTTAAAGTTTTTTTTTTTAGTTGTAGATAGACACAATATCTTTGTTTTATTTATTTATTGTTGTATGTGGTGCTGAGGATCGAACCCAGTGCCTCACACATGTGAGGCAAGCCCTCAGCCACTGAGCTACAACCCCCAGCCCAGGAATAACTATTTTAATCACTATAAGGAATAACAATTTAAGTGCATTAGCAAATAGTGCCACCATATCCTTAACTGTGCCATTTACCTAAGAAAAGACTTAAAGCCCAGGAGCAATAAGGAAACATTTTGAAACCCAGAAAGTTATGTCAATAAAGTAAAAACAAACCAGAAGACTTCCATAGTTAGAGAGACCACCAAGTGTGTACATAGGAAAGGATGCAGTGGGACTAGACAAGATGTCACATCACAAGACATGTCCTTTGTGAGAAAAAGCTAAGAAATTCAAAACAAAAATGTTTGAAAGAACTTGCTTGTACTCACATGGCACATGACATTATGATTATTTTCTTCTGACAGAAATAAGTTATATAAATAGGACATCAAAAGGAGAATGTAGCTTTGATCTTGTTTCTAATTAATTGCACCCGGGGAAGATTCAGATCACATAAGCGAGGGATAGTAAATGTTACTTATGTAAATAATTAATAAGCATCTATGATCTATTAGGCTTTTATCTGTTCTTCCAAATGGGGGGAAGTTATCTACAGTTCAGCCAGCGAAGAGCAAACTTGTCATTTAAATCTCTTCTCTGAGCTTATTTCTTGGAGGGATTTCCTCAAGAGCAAAGCCATCTCTGTAATCTCATTCAGAAAGAGCAGTGTTCTAGAGTGCAAGCCACAATTAAGAGTTTCTTTTTAAAGATACTTGTGGCAAAGATTTTTTGTTTGTTTGTTTGTTTTTGTTTGCCACCAACATCTGTGTTCTTCCTCTTGTTCCTTAGAAACGGAACTGGAGCAGGCATGTGACTGTCCAGACAGGGGCCACGTTTTCCACATCCCTAGCCATAAAGGGCTTTTATAGGACACATCAAGGAAATGTGAATGGAAAGGAGGTGTTTGTTTCCATCTGACTTCCTTTCAGAGGAAAGTTTTGTCCCTGGGCAACGAGTGATGACCAGAATAGCCTTGTCAAAGGTGGAGGAACAGTTGTCAGCCTGGGTCCCTGAAATACTATGTGTGGTCAAGGTATGCTCACTTCAGACAGTGACTTTCAGGAGAAATAAACTTTTGTGTTCTTTAATATTTTGGGACTTTGCTATAATAGTTTAGCTTGCTAATGCATGGGTGAAAGATTTAATTGCATCAAATAGGGGTTTTGATTTTTTCCAATCCTTAGCTATACTTTATAGCAATTTAATTCTGCTTATGTAAAGTAAGTGAACTTTGACTATAAAAACAGATCTTGGTGAGGCACCACACTCTGTTCAGCGTAAGATTGTGTTTTGGGGAATAACAAATATTGGGGCCATTCTTTATGAGTATCCTCAAATTCTTTGCACCTGTGAATTTTTCTCCAAATAGTACTTCTTTGTGTATTCTTCCTGCCCAAGACCTTTATATTATCTATGCACTTTAGCAACTGGCTACATTGCTTTTTTGGATTTTTTTTTCCCCTTATTTTTCTTGGGTGTGATATTCTCTTCCTTGGTCTTTTCCAGTTTTCCAATGTACTCAGCTCTCTTGCAGGCCGTAAAGCATCTTTTTGTAATTATACTTCCATGCTGAGTCTCCACCTTATCTTTTTTCCCCCTTATCTTTCTCCTCTTTTATCCTACCTTAACTTCTAAAAATTCTTGAAAGAATGTTTAACCCTTCCTGCTCCAGTTTAATAAAATTTGTTTGCTAACCCCGTCCTTATACAAAAATTTTTTTCTTCCCTTAACTGATCATGAATCCGATTGTCCTTGTGAATGTTATTCTTTGAAAGCTTGTACCGTACTGATGGATGTTATCTTTTTGTTCCATTCGTTCTTTTCATTCTGCTTCTTTGACCATTTCTTCCTTTCTTAGAACATTCATTTCTCAGTGCAATGACCTTTCTCTCCTTCGTTCCGCCTCTACCTGTCTCAACAAATTTATGTAGTTCTTAAGTTCTGTCCTTGAACTTCTTTTTTCCCCCCTGTCCATTGTCTCTCTTGAACTTTCTGTCTGCTATTGTGGATTCTCTCATGAGGGTAAATCTCTATCTGTTATATATTTACTTCATATAGGTGCCTTATCCACAATTCAAGTTCAACATTTCCAAAATGGAAATCACCTTTCTCTCACCCAAATGACCTCTTACTCCTCTTTCCACGTATCTGTTCATGGTAATATTGCTCTCCCCACATTTGGGCTTGAAAGTGTGGAATAGATTTTTTAAAGGCTTCTTCCCCATCCCCCAACCTTTAACCATTTACTATGTCTTTAAAGAATTTTTATCTTTTTTTCCCCCATTTTTGAAGTGATATTACTCATCATTCTTGTGTTCATCCCCCACCCTGATACTTTAACACAGGTTTGTGTTCTTATTTTTCCTGGACTTTAGCAATATCCTTCTCATCTGTACTACATCATCCCTTCAATCCCACTCATACAACATAAGTTTCCTACTGTCCATTTTTTTTTTTTTTGGTGGTGTTAGGGCTTGAACCCAGGGCCTTGTGCATGCAAGGCAAGCACTCTGCCAACTGAGCTATATCCCCAGTCTTTTCCTATTGTACAAATTGCAGCTTATCATTTGCCCAATCAAAAGATTTCCCTAGTCCCGCATTGCTTGCTAAATAAAACAAAGACAACTCTGCCCCTTTGCTTTCTAACTCTGTTTTACATAAGGTATACCTTGTTATCCAGCCTGATTTGAACTCCTGATCTTTCCCTGTGCGGTCCTTTCCCACCTCTATGCCTTTCCTTTTGCAGCTTTCTTTCTGGAATGTTCTCAACCTGTCTGTGTGGATGACATGTCTTTCATCAGATGAACTTTCTCCCCTGTTTAGAAGAACTAGAGCAAAGTCTGTGAATCACCCTTGGGTCACTCTTCAGTGCTTTCTGAGGTACTGGTACGTGATGCAATGGAAGCAGCACAGTATTTGAAGTGCAACACTGGCTTCCATCTTGCTCTACCATTAGGTGAGCAGGTTATTTTACCTGCTGGTGAAAATGCATCCACGTATAAAATGGAGATAATAATGTCTATTCTACCTCAGGGTTTCACAAATGATTAAATTAAATTAGGTATGTGAGGGAGCTTGGTAAATTATTAAAGCCTTTACAAGCATTAATTATTATTATTATTATTCATTATTAGTTTCTTATTTCCTTAAGTATACATTAGCTTCTTAAAGCAAGAATAATGTGTTCAGATTTTTTTCTTGTTTGCAGACAAAACTTGTCATAGAATTTGCTTTATAAAGTATTTATTAACAATGAAAACAAATAGAATTAGCATGATAAACGAAAACTATGTAAAACATTCAAATTATATTATATTAAACCATATTATATATATCTGCCATATTATATTAAACACCTGGATCTTACGGAATAGAGTCATATGAAGTTTTATTTTGTACTTGACACTTCAAGTCATTTTTGCTTAATAGTCAACGTGGCTGCCCGTTTGCCTACAGAAAGAAGGCCAAGGAATGGACACAAGTGTGCTCTCTCTCAGCCGTGAAGTACCTAAAATATTTGATATATAGAAAGAAATGATGTTCCTCATCTTTAAAAAGAACAGAGATGAAATGCAGGTGGAAATGCCACAACAGAACATGTCAGTTCCTTTGGAGCATTAGGTAGATGGTGCTCATTATTTCCAGGCAAATCTGAGCAAGTGAAATCATCAGACAAGCATTTGTTGATATCTCTCAGTGATTTGTAGAAATCAAAACAAGAACACCTCTGTTCAGACAATAAATTCCTCTGGAGATTGATTAGAATAAGAGAATTTTTAAAGAGGATTAGAAGACAATCTTCAGCAGGAAGCAAATTGACATATAAAAATACAGTCATTAGCATTCTCTAGGGATGAATAACAGAAAAACTAGTAGAAACAAGGCGTTCTGATCTCTGCTGAGGGGCTTCAGAATTAAATGCCAGAACCATCTTTTCAAAGACCATGTACTTTATCTATAATTGTTTTGCTAATAGATTTATTTCAAACAATTTCTAGATCCCTATCTCCTCAAATGAAAAATGGTGTACTTTAGTTCAAATGAGCGTAAAACATTCAAAGAAACTTAGAATTTTATTTGACTACTTTAATTTTCTAACAAAAATGAACTGAATTTAACACTTGAAACTCTGGCTAGATAGACACCTTGATTTACAGGTAATCTCTTAAATGGCAATGGGAACAGGATTCTCCAACAGCTGTTGCCCACCCCATCCCAGTCTTTCTTCTCTGATGGAGGCAGATCCTGCTGAAGGGAACTCTCCTAGACTCTCTTTCATGCAGCTATCAGGCTTTTTATTTTTATTTTATTTTTTATAAATCCTATGTGCTTACTGGGCCTGGATGATGTTGCCCCCAATACAGGACCACCTCTAGCCCATGAGCTTTCCTATGGTTTCCTGTACCAGACTTTGAATTTTCTGGAATCTCTTCTGTGAATTGCTGCTATCAGGAAGGGCCCTGCATTCTTCTCTTCTGCTGTTCTCTGCTTAATCCTTCAGATTAGCAGCACCAAAAGCACATCTAGGAAAGCGCAGGTAGATGGCTGCTTCTTTTCCCCAGGGGTTCCAAAAGAGGCACCATTGCCTCAGGGTTTTAAGGTAACAAGTTGACAAACTGTGGTTAAAACTAAAAGGAGGAAGGTTGGAGAAAGTCGTGTGAAACCAAGACTTTGTAATCCACACAGAAGGGAGTTCAGGGTGTTGTCTTTTCTTCTGCTCACTCTCCCACATACTAGCATAGGAACATCATCCCACTCCTCCCAGGGCACACCAAACCTAGTCCTCTCCCAGCTGCGCCCCAGGCTTTCTCCTGAGTTCAGACTCTGCCTTCTCGGTGCAGTGTCATATTTCTATCATGTCTCTGTACGCTCTGAGTCCAAGCTGTGTAGTTAGTTCTACCTTATTTTGCGGAAGGCTAAGGGGAAAGGTATCTCTATTTTTTTCTATTTTTTTTGACCATGACTAATTCTCGCACATTCCAGGGGAAGGGGTAGACCAAAGCACTCAGGCACTCATTTCCCCAGAGAGTATGATTCCTCCTTAAACCACTCCTGGGTCTCTCTTCTTTCCCTTTGCAGACCCTGAGGCCCTTCTTGTTGTTTGGGGGGTTTTGTTTGTTGTCTGCTTGCTCTCTAGCTGTACTTACTATTACCTGGACCTCGCATTCAGTGTTTGCATTTCACTTTTTTTCGGATTCAAAACAATAATATACTGGAAAAAAATGGATATGGATGCACACACATGCTCTTGAAGTATTCCATATATATATATATATATATATATATTTTTTTTTTTTTTTTTTTTTTTTTTTTTTTTTTTTTTTCAGTGCTAGAGATTGAATCCAAGGCCTCACTTGCCAGGTGCTCTACCACTGAGTTACATTTACTTACTTTTATGTGGTGCTGAGGATCAAACTCAGTACCTCGAACATGCTAGGCAGTTACTCTACCACTGAGTTACAACCCCGGCCCCCCACCATATATTTTTAATACAAGTTCTCTTACTTTCTAACTTTGAGAAATCTGTATTCTAATTCAAGCACAAAAATGTGACAGGGTCATTCTTGATTTTCTGTTTGGAAACTTTTCTCCATTAAATATACTGGCTCAGATTGCAAATCATTAAAAATAAACAAATGTTTTTCTACTGCCTAGTAAGTGCCAGAAAAGTGTTTGGCATTTATAGGTTTGGGGACAAAGGGAATAGGTTGAGGGAGGGGAGAGATGATCTAGAAGACATTAGTAGTAGTGCGGAAGACTCATAATTTAACAGGGGCATGAGAGAGAAAAGACAAACGTGTAAATAAATCATTTTACTTCAACTCATTAAGTGTTGCAATAAAAGCAGATATAAAATCCTGAAGTGGTAATTACCAGGGAATGACCAACTGTGGCTTAAGAAACCAGGAAATGCCTCATAGATGAGCCTAATAATTATGATGATTCTGTTGTACTTTGCACCATTGTTTAAATTCATGCCCAATCTAATACCATATGACCTAATCTTTTTATTGCTTGGGGCTGTCCTTGGGGAAGATGATGAAGGGAAGTGAAATGGAAACTGACTCAGCCACCCTTCTGCCCCAGGACTGCTGCCCAGTCTTATTTTTGTTAAGTTTTTGTACCACGTTTACTGCGGAAGAGAAATTTCATTCCTGGGGAGGCAACTGGAGATGGTGCCTGGAGTTCAATATGGAGATCCTGGGAAGACCTGGGGAAGTTTGAGGACATGGAGTAAATAGCACATTCCCCGACAGCTGAGAACATTGCTACCTGGGAAATTCTTGTTTCTCCCTTCAGTGCCTGGTTATATGAACAATGCTTATCTGAGAAGACTGACTCAGTGGCAACAGGTGGGCCAGTATCCTTGCTAGAATTCAAAGCTTGCAGTATATACATCATCAGTCTTTCCCCAGGTTTCTGCTGAAACAACCCCATACACTTCTTATGATCTTTTGTGAATGAGTGTTTTCAAAGTATTGCACCCATCCATACAAATCTTACACCGGGCCTAAGTCGTCATGGAACATATGTAGGCAATTTGTCAATTGATTGCTGAAATAGAAATGACTCAATCAATAAGTATCATCTTTAGCTGTAGAAATCCCTCTTTGAAGTCTATACAAACTATGCATATTTAGGCAGGTAAGATAGAAATATGATTTTGTAAACAACCTTTAGAAGGGCACTTCTCCTGATGGCCACACATGTGCGTGCCAGGCCCTGTTGGCTTTCACTTGCTCTCTTCAAGCATGCTCAGGGCAAAGCACAGGGAAGAATTTTCTAAGAGTTTGCTCCTCAGCAGTCTCCACATCATCTCCCAGTGGCTTGCTGGGGCTGGATTTGGAGTGCATTTTTTTTTCCTTTTCTGGGAGATATAAAGATTGTCTTTCCATACAAAGGACAAGTATTTATCACAGTTTTATTTGGACTTCCATTTGTTTTTCAATGTATTTTCATTGTCTTTCCCTAACCTATCTAAACTGTTTATTTTCCTCCAAAAAGGAAAGAAATGCCATTCCTAACTTGTCTTGTCTCAGCCTGTCCCTTCTCCTACTAACAGTGCTTCCATTGTTAAAGAGATGTTTATGTTTCTACACGTCTTTTCTGAGCCATGGATCACAGTAGTTAACACGGTAGGTAAGATAACTGCTGGAGTTATTCAGGAAATGAAGGACATTAGTGAAATTCTTTTCATTAAGAAGAGCAAATAAGAAGGAAACAGCTTATCTTTTAATTTAATTATCTGATTACAGAGATTTTTTTTCCATTTATTAAAGCCAAAAAAAAAAAAAAAGACTTTCAAACGATTACAATGACAATTAATTTATATTTTATTGACTTTGGCTCAGGGATGACACCTAAAGCAACAATATGTCAACAGTCAACTCTCTTGAGTTATCGTTCACTGTGTTAGTACTGTTTAACCATTGGATTGATATATATTCTTTGACTTCTGATATATTTCAATTTTTAAAAATGTGGACTTAGCAAGACAAGAAAATTTGACACCTCTTTCTTCTCTCTTTCTATATTCCGTTTTATTATTTATCTACCTTTTCAGTGACAGGTGTTTTAGAGGAAGTTCAATAAGCATCCAATTTCTTTTCTTAAAAGTTAAGGATTAACTGGATGAGAATCAATTTTGTTCTTTTCTTCTTTTAATTAACATTTTAAGTAACATCCCTGAGAAGATGGTGTTTTATTATTTTCACCTTTTTTCCCTAACACTTACTATTATGGACTGCATGTTTATGCTCCCTATCCCTACTTCATATCCTGAAATCCTCCCAGCCAATGTGACAGCATTAGGAGGTGGGGCCCTTGCTGAGTGATTATGTTATGAGAGTGGAGCCCTCAGGAATGGGATTGGTGCCCTCATAAATGATAACCTAGAGAGTTCTCTTGCCCTTTTCTTCCACCATGTGGGGACAGTGAAATGACAGCTGTCCACACACCATGAAACTGGTCTTCGCTAGAACCTGCCCACATGGGCAAACTGTCCTCGGACTTGAAGCCTCCAGAAATTTAAGACATAAAATTCTGTTGTTCGTAAGCCACCCAGTCTGTGGAACTTCACTGTAACAGCCTGAGCAGACCGAGATATATTATACACATTAACCATCGTCATATGTGAAACAGCTGCATGGAGTCAGTCATTGTTATTCCCATCAAGGTAACCTAGGCTGACAATTGCAATGGAAAGAATATTACCATTTCCAACAACACTTCAGTCGCAACCTGAATCACTGTTCCTTAGCAGTTCTTAATGTAGCCATGAAGCTGTATTTTGGTTAATAAAAATAATATCACTTTTCTGGCAGCTGTGCCAGTATTGAAAATATTTCAAATGTAAAGGAGATGAAAAATCATGCCCAGAGATCCTTGGAGAGCTGTCCCAGGGGAACTAAAGCAGTGCTGCTATTTATGACAAACAAGATATTGCTGTAAGAGTGCTTCATAATATTCCAGGCTATATTTTTACATCTCCTTCCTGTTGTCTCCAGTTTGCTTCTTTTCCCCATGAATATTTGTCTGCAGTCATGGTCCTGTTATCCCAAGGTACTGGCAAGCAAATGATGTATTGATTATCCAATAAACTAATTGGAGCATTAATACTAATGACACAACTTGTTTCCCTATCTATTTAATATCTATATTTTTAAGCAAAGTTTTAGGGATTCAGATCAGATATATAATCAGTGAGAGAATATTAGATATTCATATCCTGATATATATACTTAAATACTCAACAGAACCTTTACCACTTTAAACTTTTAAAAGAGACAAAGAAAAGTAGCCTTGGAGGAAGCTCATATTCACTGTCTCCATGGATTACCACATCCTCCTTTTCCTTCCGTCCACCCATCCATCCATCTGTCCCATGGTTATTGTTTCTACTTTGTGTCTGGCACTATATGAGGTGTATAGTAATGAACAGGAGAGTAAGCTCTAAACAGAGGTCTCTCACCTTAATAATCAGGGTCATCATATATCAAGCTCTATGTTCCTGTACCACCATCATCATATGTCTTCTCACAGTCCTAAAATGTCAGTTTACCATACACCCGACATCACTTCTGAGCCCACGCAGAGAGGAGAGGGAAGACAAAGAGACAAAGCCCAGAAGGCAAAGGACTAAAGATATGCAACTGAGTCTTTCCCTTTAAAAAATAATTTGTTGTAAACCTCACTGGGAGACTTCCAATGGGTGTTTACTGACCAGATCTGGGTCATATGTTCACTCCTGAGCAGACTGTAAGTACTGTAAGTACAGACTGTAAGACTGTAAGTACTTCACATTATTATACTGAACAAAATCCAGGTTCTGTTATTGTGAAAGATGGGGAGAGAGGATTTGGCATGGGAAACTAGGCATGACTGTCATAGAAATGTACCTACCCTGAAATCTGAGGAAGGCATGTCTCCCACTCCCAGCTTGATTAAGGTATAATTGATGAATAAAAATTGTATATATTTATGGAATACCAAGTGATGTTTTGATATATGTACATGCTGTGAAATGATTTGATCAGTTTAATTAACACATCTATCACCTCACATACTTTTGAGAAAGTTTTAACTCTCTTCTCTGAGCCATTTTCAAGGTTTCAATGCATTTTTTTTTTTTTAGTTTTCGGCAGACACAACATCTTTGTTTGTATGTGGTGCTGAGGATCGAACCCGGGCTGCACGCATGGCAGGCAAGCGCGCTACCGCTTGAGCCACATTCCCAGCCCTCAATGCGTTGTTATTAAATACAGTCACTATTGTGCACTTTGTGCAATAGATCTCCATAACTTATTATTATTACTGACTATTTGAAACTTTGAACTCTTTGACCAATATCTCCCCATTCCCTTTCCAATTCCATAGCACCCACACTCAGCCTCTGGCCACCACCATTCTACGCTCTGTTTCTATGAGTTTGATATTTTTTAGAATCATTTAAGATGGAATCATCTAAGATTTATCTTTCTGTGCCTGGTTTATTTCACTTAGTAGAATGTTGTTGCCAGTGACAGGATTTACTTTAATTTTTAAGACTGAATAGTATTACACTGTGTATCTATATGATGTATTGTTTTGTTTTGTTTTGTTTGTGGTGCTGGGCATTGAACCCAGGGCCTTGTGCATGCGAGGCAAACATTCTACCGACTGAGTTATCTTTTAATTCAATTATCTGATTACAGAGAATTTTTTTCCCATTTATTAAAGCCAAGAAAAAAAAATACTTTCAATATATGCTGTTTTTTTTTTTGAGAGAGAGATAAGAGAGAGAGAGAATTTTTTAATATTTATTTTTTAGTTTTCGGTGGACACAACATCTTTATTTTTATTTTTTTATGTGACACTGAGTATTGAACTCAGCACCCCACACATGCCAAGCGAGCGCCCTACCGCTTGAGCCACATCCCCAACCCCAATATATGCTGTTTTTAATGTATATATTTAAGGTTTGCAATGTGATGTTTTGATATACAAATACATAGTGAAGTGGTTAAGTAAATTAACATATCTATCTTTTCATATAGTTACTTTTTTGATAAAAGTGTCTAAAAATCTACTCTCTTAACATATTTCCAGCATACAATACAATATTATTAGCTATAGTCCTGACTGTACATTTGATCTCTAGGCTTACTCATCCTACATAAGAGTAGGTTTGTACCCTTTGATCTACATCTCTTTGTTTCCCTCACTCTCCTACCTCTGGTAACTTCTGTTCTAGTCTGTTTCCTTATATTCAATTTTACCACATTCACATTTTCCATTCTTCGTTGGATCCTATGTCTTGGTTATTGTGAACAGTGCTGCAATGAACATAGGAGTTCAGATATCTCTTTGACATCCTAATTTCATTTCCTTTGAATATATATCCAAAAGTGGTATTGCTGGATCATGTGGTAGTTCTATTTTTAACTTTCTGAGGAACTTCCATTCTGTTTTTCATTATGGCTGTATGGATTTACATTCCTACCAACAGTATGCAAGGATTCCCTCTTCTGTACATCCTCACCAACACTTATCCTATGTCCTTTTGATCATAGGTTCTCTAATGGATGTGAGGTGATATCTTACTGTGGTTTTGATTTGCATTTCCCTGATGATTAGTAATGTTGAACATTTTTTTTCAGATACCTACTTGTTGGCCATTTGTATGCCTTCCTCTGAGAAATGTCTATTTGAGTCATTTATTCACCTTTTAATCTAGTTATTTTTCTTGTTAACTTGTCTCAGTCCATTCATACCACTAAAACAAAACACCTGGGACTGGATCATATAGAATACAAAACTATTTTTTATACAGAATAGAATTTTTTTTTCATAGTTCTGGAGGCAGGAAATTACAAGATAAAGGCCCCAGCATCCGGTCTCCCGTGAAGGTTGCTCTCTCTGCTTTCAAAATGGCACCTCATTGCTGTGTCTTTACATGGCAGAAAGAAGAAAGGCAAAAAAGATCTAGCTGACTCTCCATCTATTTTATAGGGCATTAATCCCATGTATTAGGGTTCTCTAGGGGAACAGAATCACCAAGAAGTATAATTATAAAAAGGGAATTTATTATGTTGGCTTACGTGACCAGGAGCTAGATAGTCCACAATGGCTGTCTGCAGGCTGGAGAGCTGGAAGAACCAGTAGCTGTGCAGTACAAGTGGCTGGAGCCCCAGAACAAGAGGGATCAATGGTGCTACCCTAGTCCAAGACCAAAGGTTTCTCGAGAATCACTGGCAGAGTCCACTTTGGAAGAGTGAAGAAGTGAGAGTCCAATATCACCAGAGGATAGCAGCAGCAATAAAGAACCCAGTTCGAGAAGAATTGAGTTTACATCTGATGCTGCTTCCTTGTTCTTCAAACTTTAATTCCATTCAAGCTATCATCCTATTGGTTGGTGTTGCCCATGCTTAGGGAGGGTTTCCATTTCAGTTGGCTAGATACACCCATAATCCTCTTAATCCTTGGCATCTCTTAATCCAACCAAGTTGACAATTCAAATTAACCATTACACCTATCTATGAGGGTGAAGACCTTCATAAAGGGGTCATTTCCTAAAGACCCCACTCATTAATATTGTTGCTTCAGGCCTTAAGTTAAAACTAATTAACATGAATTTTGAGGGATACAAACATTACCATAGCACTTATTTACTTCTTAAGCATTAATTCAATTGCTAATGCTAAGAAAGCATCAGGTCAAGGCAAAAGTTGGGGTGAAGTCAGGTTCATGCTGAAAGAACACCCTGGAATCAAGGTAAGCACTGAGATGATTTGGAGCTTGGTGCTTGGGAAAGAATTAAGAAAAATGAGTTGAAAATAATGCTGGCAGGGAGAGATGTGAGAAGGAGAAAGTTAGGTTGTCCATTTTCAGAATATAGTATTTAGTCTTAATTGGATCCAATTGTAGCCAGTTGAATTATAACCCTTCCCTTTGCCCACCCCAATTTTAAAATTAGCTGATCACAAAGATTTTACCCCTGAGCAGGCAGACTGCCTACCAAGTTCAGTAGCAGCCCTTCTGGCATGAGTGAAGTTTACTTAGCCCACCTACCTCAGAGCATGTGTTTTACTTCATCCAGCACTTTGGTATATCTAACAGAGAGAAGAATAACTTTCAATTAAGGACAGAAAAAAATCTTTCGTGAAATATTAGGACCTTTATATTTGAACCCATGAGTAACCGTAAAATACTGACATACTATGATGGGAAATTGGTTTGGTGAGTTTTACATTTTTAGAAAGAATATTTTGGATCTTCCCAATAGAGACTAAAGAGGACAGAAGGGAATATAGAAGTACCACTTACAAACTTCAATAGAGGAAAGAAGTGATTTTAGTCTGGTATAAGCTAGAAGCAGTGGAATGGAGAGTTTTCTCATTTTTTAGTATGACAGAACTGAGATACTGTTGTGTGTATGTGTGTGTGTGTGTGTGTGTGTAGGAGGGAGAAAACTCATGTGACTGAAGATGAAAAGTCTGGGGTGATCCCCAGTTTTCTGATGCAGGGTCATAGTGATGGCATTGTCAGGTACTGAGACAGAGAACACAGCCTCTGAGGGAGGGTGAGCAACAAGGAATTGCATCTTCGATATTGGTGTTTGAGGAAACTGCTAGATATCCAAGAGGGAGTCAGTTATCCTGGGGCCAGTTGGGTATTAGGGTCTGGAAATTGAGAGAGCTCCCAAAGAAAGGTTCAGGTGAGGGTGCTTGGGGGCATAAAGACCATGAATGAAGCTATGGGAATAAACGAGATTGTCCTTGTGACATTGCTTTCAGGCTGCCAAGCCACTCAGCCTGCCTACTGGTTAGTAAAGGTGTTAGAACCTTGGGGTGATGGAGCAGCAGAGTGGCAGCCCAAGAGGGTTGGAGCATGTGGCCATGTGGAGCCAGCCATCAGAAGCCCATTCCAGGAAGTGCTGCCACTCCCAATAACCCACTGACTATGCGCAGTTCAGTGACTTCAACCTCCCTCTTCCCAAAGTGGAGAGAAAAATGGAAGTGGGGCAGAACATAAATTGGGACCAAGAATTGACCTACAGCACTAGGTCTTTTCCAAACCCTAATTAACATAAGTTTGGACCAATCACACAAGTGCTATATAAACCCCTAGACTAGCGCACTCCACTGAAAAGAAAAGGGTCACCTTTTCCCTTGTGAGAGTTCTGTTCCTGTTCTTCAATAAAGCCTTTCAGTATACTCACTTACCTTGTTCTGTGGATTTCATCCTTTGAATTCAGGACACAAGAACTCCCTAAAAAGAAAAAATTGATGGTGAGCTGCTGGGGTCTGCTGCAACACCGCAGAGCATGGCCTGCCATTAAGAGCTGCAACATGCTGGGTACAGTGGTGCATACCTATAATCCCAACTGCTCAGAAGGCTGAGGCAGGAGGATCCAGAGTTCAAGGCCAGCCTCAGTGGTTGAGTGCCCCTGAGCTCAATCCCCAGTACCAAAAAAAAAAAAAAAGGAGGCTGCAGAGGCCTACAGCTTGTGCAGACTTTACCCTGGCAGCAGAAGCTGGGAATCGACATTGTGAATGTCATTGTGAGTGTCATCTGAAAACTTGGGAATGGATAAGAGTGACAAACTCATGTCAGATCTCCTGTTTTTGAACTGGGTAAATTTTTTTTTTTTAAGTTGTAAGATGGACACAATGCTTTTATTTATTTATTTTACGTGATGCTGAGGATCAAACCCAGTGTCTCACACGTGCTAGGCAAGTGCTCTACCACTGAGCCACAACCGCAGTCCCCTGAGTAAAACTTAAAAGTGAGCGGCTGGAGAAAAAGACAGTTCCAAAGGGAGGACAGAGAAGAATTTCCAAATGAATAATGTGACAGTGTCTTGCCATATGTAAGGAAATGGGGATGTCATGAATTAGTAGGGAGGACCAACCTAGCAAGGTAGAGGTATCAGCCACACCTAGGCAATGCTGAGCAGAGGTCAGGCTGAGACACTTCATTCCCAGCCACGCAGAATATTAAACACCGAAAGTTCATCTGCATATCTTCAACTCCATCAGTAAGGAGATAGGCCCTAGCTAAAACTGAACAAGTCGAGTGAAATGTGTGTCACGCACCTTGCACTTGCCCTTTCTATTTCCTTACTTCCTATTCTCCTATTTTAGCTCCCATTTTTTAGCTACAAAAATTCTTTTCAATTAAAAGATGGCAGGCTCTAATTACAGTTATTTACTCTTTGAAGGAGGCATGCTTATGCCAAAATGTTGTTTTCTGTTGTTGTTTTTTTAACTTACATTTCTCAGGGATGAGGTTGTGCTCAGAGGTAGAACGCTGGCCTAACATGTGAGGTGCTGGGTCTCATCCTCAGCACCACATACATGCATACATACATAAAGGTATTGGGTCCACCTACAATTAAAAAATAAATATTTTTTTAAAAACTTACATTTCTCATTGAACACTAAAATTGATTTTATTTTAAATTTGTAAAAGAGAACTGCAGATTATTGGGCCAATGAGATCTTTGAATACAATAAATCTTATAAAGAATGCTCAAGAAATGGGATAAGAACATACCATGGGTGTTTCTCTTAGCCTTCCCACATGCTTAGAGAGAGATCTCTGGGTGCAGGTGCTGGGTTTCATGCCGAGGGCTTGGGACCATTTGGCCAGCTTTGTCTGTATTTTCCAAGTACTGTTATAGATTATCCTCTTCTTACTTCGTCTCTCCCAGATCATCTCTCTGCCTCAATATCCCCCAGAGCACTATTCAGAGAACATTGTCTTGGGGTTCTTCTTGTCTGTCTTACTCCTTGACCCCTGGCCAGGATTTCTCACTGTTCGAGGCTAAGACATGCCCCTACTACCTCAGTTGTGGAAGAGAGAGGTAAACACTGAATATAAACTTAATGTCATTTATAAAGCACATGGAATCTCAGCATTGGAACATCTGGATATCACAGTATATAGAGGAGAGAGGAAATTCCAATTGCTGAGAAATTACATCAGTAGACTTTGTTTATACATGGGGAATTTGTGTGTGTGTGTGTGTGTGTGTGCAGGAAAATGAGAGATAGAGTGGGATAGATGGCAGTAGTTGGTGCCAGGTTAACCAAGATTAATAAAGATTTCAGATTTTGAATATTTATAGATTTTGGTTATTAAACTATAGAAGAAAATTAAATCTTGGATTAAAGTAAATTTAAATTTTTTACATTAATGGCATTAATGTAAGACATATGCAGAATAATTATATATATGCATATTCTAGTAATAGACAATAGACATACATATGTATACACATACATATATATGTACATCCATGTATTTAACATGTGAGTTACATAACCATACATATAGAGCTCTTTAGTCAGATAAGAAATTGTTTATTAGCTGGAACTTCTACCTTCTTTTCTGTTGTCCATCAGCGATTCCCTTGAGCCACTATCCTCTTTAAGAACCAAATTTTTAAGGCATTATATATGGGAGATACCAAAGCAAAGGTTCACCTCTTATTACTAGGTTTATAAACAAAGAGCCTGAGTTACTAAGATGGTGTACTTTCCTTATTTTTGAAATCTAATTTCTTGAAAGAGTGGTAGGAAAGTTAAAAGTAAATTATTGAATTCTTTATTGTCATCTCAAAACACCTAAATGAGAAACTACTGACCAATATAAAGAATGCAGAAGGGATTCCTCGCTCTAGAGAATGGTTGCCATAGAGTGGGCCATATTTGTCACTTGAAAGCCTGTCTTTCAACTGTACTCATCTGTGACAATAAATTTAAGACTTACTCCAATGAAGAAAGTGGAGAGAGAAAAATGAGACCATTTGCCAGAGCTAGGCTGGACAGCTGTTATATTTTTGTTAGGGATATAAGAGTTTATAAGAAAGTGCCCCTCAAAGAATGGAATGCTTATATGTACATTCTTTACAGATGAGATTCCTTAGGAAAAAACCACTGATAGAATCCTGTAAATATACACGTACAAAAACAGATGCAGGAATAGATGACACTATTTAACATTTCCTAATACATACTTGTAGTACAGAAAAGTACAAATTTTAAAAACCTATTCTTTCTTTTTCTTTTAAAAACCATTTATCTTTCTGCTTCTCTTCAAATAATGCTAGGACAGGACAGTACCTTGAACCTTTGAACCCCGTGGGAAGACTTGGACTATTCTCCTGCATGGGTTGGAATTATTACATCTCTGGGCATGTAATTCCACTTTGCCTAACCTCTGGGTGCTTTTAGAAAGTGTAGGTTTCCAAGTCCTTGTTCAGAATTTTGATTTAGCAGGCTTGGCATGGACAGAGGAATCTGTGTGTTTATCAAACAAACCAGTGGATTTTAATACAGAGGGTTTAGGGAATGACACCAAGTAAACACTGCCCTACGACTAATCTTGTTATTAATTTATTGTTGTCAACAGAAAGCATTTCTTCACTGGAGATGAGGAGGAAAAAAACCCCTAAACTTAAAGATTCCAGAAAACTTTCAAATCCAAGATTATTTTTCAAATGTTTCTGTTCCCTAAATTTTGAATATTTCTGCTATCCCAGACAGTATCCTTCCCATAATCAAAATTTTCACATCATCAAAATAGTTAAATTCTCATAATCAGAAATTTTTATTCTTTCATTCCACTTAGAAAGAACCAGAGAATGTCTCATGCACAGCAGCTTGATCTAGAGTAAATATGAACCTTCTGGCTCTGACTCCAGGGCTCAATGCACACAACTGATGTTCAGAATTATGACTGGAATTCTGCAGTGTTCTGGAAGTTAAATCATTGCAGGGGTTCTTAATTATTTCCTTAGGCTAAATTCCTAAAAGTGGAATCTCTGGGTCAGAAGTTAATGTTTAAACACTTTTGTTTGTGTCATTAAGTCACAATATTAAAAGTAATAATAGTAATAAAAGTAAATATGTAAATAGTCCTAGTGTGCTGGGCTCTGAATCTCAATTTTCATAACAACATTAAAAATTTAGTAATCATTAGACACATTTTAAAGGTGATAAAAACGAGGTTTAAAGAATTTGATACATTGGCCAAAGTCATACAACCAAGGTATAAGAAAATTGGAACTGAAACTCAGGCCTTCCTGACGCCAAACTCTTGCTATTGACCACTGGGATATGCTGCCTTTTGAGAGATTGTGTTAGTTAACAGTCTCACCAGAAGTATATGAGAATTCTGTTTTCCCACAATTCAACCAATCCAGTGTATTACTTTCCTTTTAAAATGACTAGTTCAGTGGGAACAACTATTTGTTTAAAGGATGAATTATTTGACAGCATTTGAGAACTCAATTTAGGCACTCCCATTTATACCCATATATAGCATAGAGACTCACTCCTTCCCCCAAGGTTTTCTACCATGAGTTGAACAACTTGCAGTCTACATACTGGAAGGCTATATGGTTCTCAGACCCTTATCATGGCCATGTTCACTGGAACTAGGTGCCATGATGAGACTGGCAGTGTTGAACATTGTATATCTGGGGGAAGAATTTTGATGGGCTGAATGTAATCTATGTATATGTGACTTCCAAGCTCAGTTTCTTCCAGAAAAGATTTGATATAGTTTTGAATGTCCAATACACAATAAGCAGGACAAATAGAAAGAAAACAAGAGAAATAAATTTAATTGAACACAGAGAAACAGATACCTCTGGTGTATAGGGCTTGTTTATGATATCAGCTAACTCCTAAATTTAGCTCTGTGTTCCTAACAAAGCAAATACAAAGAGTTCTATAGTTTCCATTGTTCTCCCCAAATGAAAACATGTAAATTCTTTCAGAGAACAAACTCCTAATGATGAACTATGGGGCTTTAGGAGGGACACCAGGAAATCATGAACAATACCTTCAGACTTCAGTGTTCTAAACAAAAACAGTCTTTAAATGGTTATGTTCATATTTGATGCTAAATAGATGTAGTTTTAATATATTTGTTAAAGCTGTCTCATAAATTTTCAGAATATGAGGAGATATCTTTCTCCAAATGGGAAATAATTGCCCAAATGATTCAATTTCTATATGATTTAATTCTATCAGTTTTCTGACCCATAAATGTACATTGTCTGTGTTTGAGGAAGACACTAAAAATTATCTTAATTTAGGGCATTTATGCTTTCAAACTTATTATTTTTTGAAGCTTTTAAGTACACCTGAGTGGTAGAAGTTCACAGAATTTTCTCTAATCACAAGTTCATAACTTCTACACGAAGTCTAATTTCCAGAAAACATTTTGCTCTGCAGAACTATTTTTTGGGTACAATATAACTAAACAGTGTTATTATCTTGTTTTAGGTCTAAGGTTAATTATATATACTCTTTCAAAGACTATTATTGACATGGTCAAAATCAGAATGGTAGAAATCATCACTTCATAGAATTTCCAAAGTGAATTAGCCATTAGACTTTATTTTCCTACATCTTGAAATGTATTTACCTATGGCTACATTTCACAGGTGGTTGCTAACTAAGTTACTTTGAAGAACCAGGCATGCATTCATTCTGTAAAATACAATGTTGGAAACTTTTGGTCCAATATGTCAACTTGTGGATGCCCTTCCTAAAAGTATATTCAAAATCTGGGCAAAATTGTTCATCCATAGCAGTGCTATTTGTAACAATGACAAAACTGTGGACCCTGAGTACCTGATAGTGTGGAGGTATTTAAATATGTACCCTGGAGTATTTAGCTATCGATTATGATTTAGAGAACATGCAGAGTATAAGCTCCATAAGGAAGTAACATGTGTGTTCTATTCTTTTCTATCTCCCCACTATCAAGAAGTGCTTATGATATAGGAAAAGTCTATCAATGCTTGCAGGATAAATATATACTTAATCATTATTAGCTAAGTTTTATGCTGGGCTAGACTTCAGAGGGTGCCTCGGCATTATTCTAAGAACTTTCAATGCGATAATCCTTTTCATCCTCACAGCATCATCAGAAGCTAAGGAGGTAAGTACCCTTGTTCTCTTTATTTGATAAACAAGGATGGGGAGACACAGGAAGTTAAGGAATGTGTTCACTGTCATGCAGCTGAAAGAGTTTTAGCTGGCATTTGAGCCCATGAACCCACCAATGCAATTAATTTCCAGTGTCCATGTTCTTGACAACTTCTGTCTGCTTCAGTAATACCTACAAAATGGTAGTTTGAAAGAATGGAGAAATGTTCTTATCATTTAACTTGTTTTATTTTGGTTGGACTGTAAAATATTCTTCCGTGGTATAAAGAGGGACAAGTTTCCTTTTTGATGTTCACACTATGGTTCATTATGAAGGAGGAGGAAATTTCAGACAATTCCTCATGGCTGGAATTGTCTGAAATAATATGCTAATTTACTTCACATTTACCTCTTTCACACCTGCCTGGAGGTAATCGAAAGATTACTATAGCAGAATCAAAAGTGTTTTACTGCCTCCCTAACAGTCTATATGGAAATCCCAACCTACTCAAATTGTTTCAGAATCTTTCAGATTCCCTTAGGGGATACTCTGTGGGGAAACTCCATGATGTTGCTTCATTTTGGGGGGTGGGGTCGGGTAGGGGGGTTCTTTATCTTTGTTGCAATGAATTCTGCTGGGGCTGGGGGGTGGCTGTGCTGAGTGGCACTACCAGGGGAGCCCTTCTTTCCTAAAGGTCCTCTCCTGGGCTCTCTGGCAGCTGTTGGTCCTGCTTCCTCTCTTAGTCGGCTACATTCATAATTCTGACACTTAACTTGAGCTACATTCTTGCAGAAATGATAAAGCTACACTGTCTAGTAGTGCTTTTGTTCTTAATGGGTTTGTAATAAATGGCTCTTTTGGGTTTTACATACTGTTTTATTCATGGCCCCTTTCTCTAGGACTCAGGCATGAGTCTATGGTCTTGTATTGAAGAACATGGGAGTGACAGAAACCACCGTGAACTCAGGATCACCTCCACAAACGACTCCTCCGTCTTTCCTCTAAATGCCTGTGTTCAAGTCTGTCTTTATTTAAAATTGGCATGTTTCAAAGAACCTTCTCCTCTGTCATTAAAAGAAACTATAAGACCAATTAATCTTCTAGATATGCCCAGACATGTCAAATCCTAGGTTCAACATAACATAAACTGAAATGGGGATTCATACTACACTAAAATCAATTATATGAAAGGTAAGAAGGATTGGATTTTGCATTTGATAGTTTTTCATGATTTCAGTATGGTGTCCCCTTAAAAACTTGTGTAGGGGAGAAAAAGTAGTATCTTTTCTCACTCATTGCTAGTTTCATGGTTGAGGCCCTGTAACAAAAGATGGATAAACAAGATAAAAGATACGGATTTATTTAATATAAATTTTATGGGACATGAGAGCCTTCAGAAATGAAAACCCAGAGAAACAGAGAAGTTTGTGTATTTTGTTAAGGCTGATGAACAATGAACTTTGTACAGAACTATGACTGGATAAAAGGGGTATTATTGAGTGGTAATAAACTGGAGGGAATTCAGCAATTCCTGTTTGTTCAGATTCTTAGCTCTAAGTTGCTGTGTCGGCAGAGACAGGGACATTCCTTTCTTTCAGGTACAAGGACAGTATCTATCTCATGAGGGTCTTAAGGCCTCTTTTAGAGGAAGATCAGAGAATTCTTTTATGGCCTGCTTGAAGGGAGAAGATCAGAGAGACCTTCCTGATTCTGCTGGTTTCTGTAATGCCAACCTGCCATATTTTAGTGCCGTGTGCCCTGAACTCCATAATTTGACAATGGAGAGAAAAAGTTTGCTCTTTAGAAAATTAAATTATTAGGTCAATTATTTTTTTCATGTTTATTTTTTTAGTTGTAGATGTACACAACACCTTTATTTTATTTATTTATTTATCTATCTATTTATTTATTTATTTATATGCAGTGCCGAGGATCGAACCCAGTGCCTCACGCATGCTAGGCAGGCGCTCTACCACTGAGCCACAGCCACAGTCCCTCAATTCTTTATTATTTTTTTTTAATTAAAAAAAATATTTTGGGGTAGTAGGGATTCAACCCAGGGGAGCTTAATCACTGAGCCAAATCTCTAGCATTTTTTTTTATAGTTTATTTGTAGACAGGGCCTTGATAAGTTGCTGAGACTGACTTTGAATTCATGATCCTACTGCCTGAGCCTCTCCATCTGCTGGGAATATAATGTGTGGCACCGCACCCAGCGAGGTCAATTCTTTAATTAATTATTTCATGTCACACAGCGAGAAAGGAAAATGACATTTGGATTTGTGAGACTCTAACTGCTCTGAGTGTGGTATATTTAAGGAAAGAGCAGCAAGAATCAGTCAAAAGAGAGCTTGGGCAACAGATGGAGCTAGGTAGGTGGAAAACAAAGAATCAAATAATGGCAGAGTCAGCTAGTCACACTTGGAAAGACAAGAGCTTTGGTCAGAAGACTTCAATTATTCCTGTGTTCTTAGCAAGAACATCCCTAATGAGGATCAGTTACCGGATGTCTTTCTGCAAAGACTATTTGATCCCGCTGGCAACACCATAGTATTTGTAAGAATAATCAATGAGGTTTTCATGCCTAATGCCACAAAATATTTAATTCAGGTACTTCCCCTTGTTCTGATTCATATACTTTAATATTGCAATTCTTGTTACTGCTGCTACTTACTATTGATCCTTTTGAATGCTGAATCTTTGATAGGTATTTGTGAACATTATTTTATTTAATCTACAGATCAACCCTATAAAGTGAGGATCATCATCCTAAGTATTTAGGTAAAGAAACTGAGATTCAAAAACTTGAATCCAGATTTGCCAGATAAACTCAACTTTTTATTTAGGATTTAACTTCATATGTATCTGTTGAAAAATAAAGGAGGAACAATCGGACATTAACTTATAAAGCAATGAAATTCTCCTTTGAGGATTAAGGGAATTACTAGCATTAAGTATCAAACACTACACGTTCATGTGAACCAAATAGTTGCCTGAATTTCCAAAATAATAAGATTTTATTTCTTTAAAATAAAATTGGACTTTTTAAAGATACAAATTTTTCCCTTGTTTTGGATGTTATTTATTGTTGTAATAATGGTAGAAAAGATAGAGTATAAAAAAAGTCAAAGCTGATTTATTATGGAAATTGGATCAAATTGATTGTTTTCACCCTGTGCAGTCTACATTTCTCTCTTCTTTGGCTTACGGTTCCTCTCTGTCTCCACACACTTTATGATTATTTTGCTCTGAATTCCTGTACAAGGTTAAAATTGATTTTTCAGAACTTCCAATAGCAATTTGTAAAGTACATAACTCCAAAGGTGGCATTTCTAACTGTAGTGCTTAGCTTATATCTGTTAATTTAATGTCACAAACTCCTTTGGTTAGCACAATAATTTATTTCTTAACAGTAGATGTGTGAAGGACAAAAAGTATGCTAAGTTAAATGGTACTATTTCTGCCAAAGTGTTCTTCAGACATTCACATTTTATATGGAATGTAATAACCACTATCATTAACTTCCAAGTACTTTGATGTGAAGGCAGCTCCCTCACTAACACATACTTAACATTTATACTATGGTAGTTCTCTAAAATTCAAGAATTATCTTCTGAGTTATATAGCCTCGATTTACTAACAGTAGTACATATAACTTCTGCACACGTGCATACATATATGGGTAGCTATTTGTAACTTATAAATTTTTTAACATTACTTTGGCTATATTGTTCTCTGAGGCCATTCAGTTGTGTTCTTTCTCCTCGTTTTGATATCTTGAGAGGCTCTGTCCCAATTATACTATGTACCATTCTTCTAATTCTGGGCATTGCTAAACACTAGTCTCATAAGAGAGAGACGCTTTCAAAATTTAGAGGAATATAGTATGAGAGGAGTCTTATCTATGTGTTCCAAATGTTTCTTTTCTTTTTTGTTATGCTTTTTCCCCAGATGTTTTTCAATAATGCTATACCATCAATACTTACTTTTTTTTTTTTTCTTTTGGCATGCTGTTTCCTATATATGGTAACATTTGCTGTTACTGATATTATCTAATATGGCTTAGGGTCACTGCAGCAATATCCAGAATTGAGGTAGTTTTGGGATTTAATTTCCAACGATAGTTCTCTAAATTATTAAGCAATATTGTTAAAAAGTATTCAGAATCATGATTTAAATAAGTCCTCTGAGCCTCTATTACTTCAGTGTGCATATCTGGTTTTAAGCACTTGCCGGTCAGAACTTATCTTGGTATCAACAGTACCTAGGACCCAACACAGCCTCTCATATGCATCAGAGATCCTGAGAGAATGTCAGTGGAATAGACCTGGGTGCCTCTGAGAATAAGATCACCGATGCTCTGAAATCAGGTATTATGTAGAAATCAGCAGTTTTCTTCTCAGATACGTCTTAGCAAAGCTGTTTAAAGTCTTTCTTAGGAACCCTTTAAAGAAAGCTATAACATTATTAAACTCCATGTATCTTGGGTCCTGTTTTATTATTTGCCAAGAAAATGAACAACATGCTAGATTAAACACTACAGCATGCTAGGAAATTTCTGCAGTTCCCTGAAAATTTTAAGCTAAGTGTGACGGTGTCATTTAGAGCCCAGGGTGGTTTCAGCTATCTATCTTTATATCAATGAGAAGATGCATAAATTAGAAATGAACACTTTGAAAAAAAAATCTCAATTTCTCCAGTATCTCCAGATCTCCAGTATCTCCATTTATTAAGCATTTACTATGTATCAGCTGCTTTGCCAAGAACATGACAGTTTTTTCCTCCCCAAAGCCAATGGTGGTATGGTCCTATCATCACTTCCATTTGCTCCCAATGAAAATAAAACACAAAGAGGTTAAGAAGTTTTTCCAGGATGGCCCAGCTTAGTAAGTGTTAGAATTGTTTCAAACCCAAATTCAGTTGATTCTTGCTATTTGAGGTAGTTAACGTTCTATAAATTGTCTACACTGAATTAGAGAATACTGATCTGTCACTCCTATGGGACACAGGATTAGATTTCTGCAAACTTCCAGTCACAACATTAGAAATTCACTCAACTCCAGGGAATAAGCTGTTCAAAATTAAAATGTTCTTGGTCCATTTTGTACTCTGCTGAAGTTTTCCTCGAAGCCTTTTTACTTCCTTCCCTTTCTGCAGTTGTTCTTAATTAATTAATGAGTTGAGGATTTCATCAGTCTATCCTGAAGTGAAATTATTCTTTATTCTGATATTGGTCTCTTCTCTATTTTGCAGTGAGACCATACTTCCTTTTTTTTTTTCTTTTTGGTATAGGCATTGAATCCAGCTCGCTTAACTAATAAGCCTCATCCCCACTCCTTTTTATTTATTTACTTAGAGATAAGTTCTCGTTAAGTTGCTTAGGGCCTCGATAAGTGGCTGAGGCTGGCTTTGAACTTGCAATCCTCCTGCCTCAGCATCCCGCATACTTTCTTTCTTTTGAGATGATTGCTTGCTAAGATGATTTTTTTTTTCCTTTTAAACAATGTACTTACCTGATGAAAGCCTTAAATATTAATGACTGGACTTTAATCTCCAGACTTATATATAAAATTCCATTGACCTATGAACTTCAAAGTCTGGCAACCACAACTCTAGACACAACCTATAAGAGAATTGTAATATTTACTTTCAGATTTTCCTGAAAGAGAACATATTTGGCAACAGAGAATAGAAATATTTTCAAGGCTATGACAGACAATTTTCACATCAAATAGGTGGTAAGTCACCACCTGTCAGGTTTCCTCTCAGCTGTTATCTTTCCTTTAACATTTACCCTTGGTACCTGATAATACATCATGGATCTTGTACTTTTAACCCGAAAAGCCCCCATTTGGGCTGAACACCCAGGAAAGAAGGTGAGTAGATTTTTTTTTGTCTTCTAGTTTTCATCTCATTTCTAGGTGTGATTTACAAGCGATGTTGCTTGAGCTTGAATGTGACTCAGTCACAAGTATAAAAGAAGTTTTTAACACTTCTTCCAATTTTTAAATAATCATCTGATCAGGAATAAAACAGAATGTGGGGGGGTTACTTCATAGGAAGGTTTAATTTGGAGTCACGGTTTATGACGAGATGGGGAGACATTTTTCTCTCCAGTTTTCATCAGGAGAAGAACACTTGGTAAATTTAACCATCTGCAGAAAGATACAGGGGGGATTTTCAGTCCCAAATGTTCTATTACGGTGATGTTGGATCTTTTCTTCACCTAGCCATTTAGGGTGATGCACAAGGAAACAGATGAAATGCAGAGTTTTGCAATGCTTGTTATGGAACAGGACTCTGTCTGGTATGAACAAAATAAAGTGAATTTATGGTCTGAGTAAAGAAAAGTTATTTGCAAATACAAAAACTGACTATAACAGGCAGAAGGGGACTGTCTAATCTCAGTTTTCACATAGGTATTAAAAGATTATTTTGTTGATATGCCACTGTGCCTCATACAGGGAAGGCATTCAATAATATATTCGAATGACTGAATGATTCTGTTTATTATCAGTTTTGTTTTACCAATGCAAACATTATACAAAGTTGTATTATACAACATCATACCTACTTTTCTGTCAGTATGAACCTATAATTTGCCAAACACTTGCAAGTCTATGGAGAAAAAAAAAACATTATGTATTATCCACACTTCAAATACTTCTGAAGTTATCTTGTTTTCACTGTTAAGTAATATATAGTTTGGTATTCATCTTAATTTTTATCCATAAATAGCTTATAAAATAGCAAAACAGAATAACAAAATTTGAAGTGAATTTACAATAAAGTTGTATAGTCCCAGATACAGGCAGGATTTTGTCTTTTCATTTGTTCTTTTTTTTTTAAACCCACATTTTAGGGTCCATGTCCAGAGTTACCACCAATCAAATAGCAATATGTAGAATTGGTTTTTAAAATATGAAGCAGAATATCATTGTGGAAAGAGTTATAGGATTGAAGAAAGAATACCCGAGCTCTAATTCTGTTTTAACTTTATAAAATAAGACAGTTGGTGGTCTGGGATGTAGCTCAGGGGCAAAGCACTTGCTTTGCATGTGTGAAGCCTTAGGTTTGATTTCCAGTTCCAAGAAAGAAAAGACTAAATAAATACATCAATACATACATAAATAAAATAAGGCTGTTGGACTACAATATTTTTAGTACCTTTTCAGTTTTATATTTCTAAGCTATAAGAAAAACATTTTTTTGAGCATTAGCTCAAAGGGTAGTAAAAATTGTAGGATGGTTTGGATAACTATCCCCTCAGGACTCATGTGTTAAATCCTCATCTTAAAGCACTATCAGGAGGTGGTTGGTGGACTTTAGGGGGTAAAACCTCCTGAGAGGAAGTCCAGTTCTTGGAGGTGTCCCTGGGGAAACTTACCCTTCCTATATCACTCTTTGCTTCCAGTTGCCTTAGGTGAACGTCTTTATTCTACGCTGTGCTCCTGCCACGATGTGCAGCCTCACCACAGGCCCAAAGTAAAAGAGCCAACTGATCACAGACTGAAGGCTCTAGAACTGTGCACCAAAATAAATCTTTCCTTTTTAAAATTTGCTTATCTCAGGTATTTTGCCACAACGACAGAAAGAAATCTGACTAACATAAATAGTAAAAGTTTCACTCAAGACCAGGAACTTCATTCAACAACTTTTATGCAATTTGTTGGATTAAGTCCTTCTCATCTGACTAAAATGTTTGACATCTCTTTCATGAACTTTTCTCTATTCCACCTCAATTATCAGAATAATTTTTTTTACATTGTGTGTGTGTGTGTGTGTGTGTGTGTTTGACAAAGAGGGTTTTGTATTCTGTGCCTTGAGTGCCATTACATGTGCATATTAGTAGTCTTCTCTCCCAAAGCATGGGTTCTGTATCCCAACTCGTTCAGTTTTTGTATCCCGCTACAGTTCCTGACATAGTGTCTTACACAGAAGGCTTAATAAACACTTATTGAGTAATTGATCAAACCATTATAGAAGGTATTAGCCAGGGATTTATTAAACTGCAATGTTCAATTATTCATATATTCAGTCAACAAACACTTGCTGAAGGTTTACAATGTATCACATGCTGAACTGGGGGCTGGAGACATAAAGGTAAATACAGCTGCTGGAATTAAGGAGCTCATAAAATAGCAGGCTGACATTTCACCAACAAATTACCATATAGTGATATATCAACAGTGTAGGACAAGACGGTATGTGTTTGATGGTGAAAGATTTCCGAGACCAAAGGATGTTATTTCCGAGCTAGGTATTCAAAGGTTACCGTGTGTTTGTGAAACAGACCCTGTGCGCTTGCAGGTGAGTGTGTGTGTGTGTCGTTCTAAGGAGAGTATGATCTGGGCCTTCACAGAGGTGAGAAACAGCCTGGCGTACTGGGGCAGGCCTGGGAGAGGACAGGATATAAGCACCCAGGATGGTCAGAAGGGGAGGTAAGTGGGAAAGAAAGAGCAGAAACTGTTAGCCCAGATACAACTGGAATTGATGGGAAACAGAGACAAGGTTCAACAGGAAAGTACCAATCCCTCTAGTAACACCATGGAAAACAATTCAGGGGTGAGAGCTTCCAGAAGTTGGAAGGCAGACTTCTGATGCCATTGCAAAAGTGCAGGTGAGAAGTAAGGAGGCCTGGGACTCTGATGGTGACAGAGGTGATGGAGATGAGCAGATGGCGACCCAGCTGCTTATTGCTCTGGTTTGTACTTGTATTAACTTGTATGGATTCTTTACAGAAAAACATTGAAAACTTAATAAAAGTTATGGCCAAGACAATTAATAAAGAAGTTCAAAATTTGTGCTCACTAGAGGGAAAAATAATGGGAAAAAAAGAGGCATGATAAAACCGTATTCTTGCTCATGTGGTTTTGGAGCTTGGTGGAAAGGCTTCCTTCCCCTTAGTGTCTTTCATGTGTCCAGTCTCAGTACAGCACAATTTTTCTGAAAGAAGTAAAAAAAAAAAATAAAATAAAAAAATCTTTCTTTTCAATCCAGTTGAATTTATTGAATGTAAACTAAATTATCAACATCAGCATGTTTTTTTTTTGTTATCTTTTGTATACAGTTTGTTTCTGATTTTTTAAAATTTCCTGCAATGATATAAAGAAACATTCACTAAAACTTTTATTAGGGGAGGGGAGGTGAGCTTATCTAGTAGGTAAGTTTTAATGAGAAACCGGAAAGAGGAGTAGAGGTAAAAGTTTTGGAAACTTGCAGAGAAAATGCAATCATGGGAAGGAAAGCATGGAGCTACGGAAGTGTACTCTGTTGGTGACTTTGTCATAAATCTCTGGCACAGACATTTTCCCCGATCCTGAGGAAAAAGTGGGGAAGGAAGCCAGGGAGCTGAATCCATCTGCACTCAAACTAACCTGCCTTTAGCATCCAGACACAGGATAAGTGTTATTTGAATAAAATTTATGTAGGATTAAGTGAAGGACTTGAGTTGTAAGGATAAAATGCAAAGTCATATTGGAAATGAACACGTAAATAAGCATAAATCCTATACTTCTTGAGCTTTAAACAAAATAACTTAGATTTTAAAAAAATCCCTGTTTATTATTGCTAACCTGGTAGTGAATTTTTTTTTCCTTTAACCTGGGACTGGAAAAATTACTTATAGCCATCTTTTATTTATTATCAATAATTGGTAAATTGATAATAAAGAAGCATCTTTTTAAATATTATATCCCACATTTATTTTTTAACTTTGTATTGTGGAAATTTTAAGTAGATACAAAAGTAGACAAATTTCTAATGTCCCCCTCATCCAGCATCAATATTTATTATCTCATTAGCATTTTGTTTCATGTTGTCTTCCCTTACCCCTTCCATTATTATTTTTAATTTTATTTTTATAAATTTATTTATAAATTTCATTTTTTTCTATTTTTATTATTATTATGAGGGGTGGTGCTGGGGATTGAACCCAGGACCTTGTGCATGCCAGGCAAGCATTCTACCACTGAGCTACATCCATAGTTCCATTTTAAAATTTTAATTTCTAAATTATTTTTCTCCCCATTTTATTTTGAAGTAAGCTTTAAGCATCATATCCTTTCATCCTCAAAATTTCAGCATGTGTCTCTAATGATGTAGAGTTTTTAAAAAACCACATAAGCACAATAATATCTTTATATTAACAATACCTTTAAAACACATAAAAATTAACAATAATTCTTTCATTGTATATATGCAGGCAAGCCTCAAATTTCTGGTTATTTCTTAACTGTCATGAATTTATTTTTAATAGTTTGAGCCTGAACCCACATAAGGTACACACACTGTAATTGGCTAATATGTTTGTCTTTATTAACATGTAGGTTCCACTTTACTTTTGCTCGGTTAGAAAACTGGGTCATTATCCTATGACGTTTCCACCAGTCTGGAATTTGAGAGTTGGCAGTTTCATTATGTAACTTGCTCTCTGTATTTCCTATAAATTTGTAGTTAAAGCTTGGAATCAAATTAGATCAGGTATAAAATTTTTTTTAAGCAAGAATTTTCATAAGTGAAGTTGTGTTCTTTAACTAAAATCTTGTATTCTCTGATGTGTTGTTTTGTTATCAAATTAACAGATGTTACTGTACAATAGCTAGATCTTCATAGGCATATTATAATTTTTAAAAGTTTTGATGTAAAAACTATTTGAATGTATAGTCTGAACAACCAAAATTTGTTGAGGAAGAATAGGTAAGTGTCACCTGAGATTAACAACAATAGCAACAAACCACTTTTTTTAAAAAAAGAATGCAAATAATTTCTAATGACCCCATCAAAGGCTCATATCATTTATCCAAATTATATGCCATGGATCAGCAAACACCATGACAAGGAAACTTCTTTATGTGTGATATAAATCACCAATTGCTACCTTATTTAAAAACTGCATGATGATAACAGCTCTGTGACTCCATAAATTTGAGTTTCTAATATTATGCAGAAGAACATAAAACCTGTTTATGCATTATAATGTAGCAATAATGTATCTTTTCGCAATCATTGGCATAACTAAATCTACTAACTTGCCTACAGCATGCATAATGACAAGTTTGCAAAATGCTCAGAATTTTAAATTTTGATTCACCTGCAATTCAAATCCCTGCAGCAATTAAAGAGAAAACCACACATGGCAAACCAACAAATCCCTTCAACTGAGTAAGATGCAATTTTCAGGGAGAGTATTTTCATATGCCCTTTGAGGCTAGAGCACAGCTGGAGTCAAATAGATTTATATACCTGCATATTAAAATGACTCCTGATTGAAATGAGTTGCTTCTTTTTAAAAATAAAGACTGATAGAGAAAAAAAAATAAAAAAGTAAAAAAAAAATTTAAAAAAAGACTGATAGAAATTTAACAAAATATGTGTTAGTTTGAGCCACCTAAGTGTTGGTTGGTTGTTTTTTTTCATGTTGCTGGCTACTTCTATGAAAGTAAAAGTGAAGAGTTGAGATCTGTATTTATCTGTTGACAAACTTTCTTTAAAAGTCTATACAGTAAATAGTTTAAGCTTTGTAAATATTTTCTTCTCTTGTTACAGCTACTCAACTGTTATTGTACTAGGAAGGCAGCCTTAGAAAATATGCAAATGAAGAAGCATGACTGTGTTCCAATAAAACTTTATCTATAAAGATGGACAGTAGACTGGACTTGGTCAGTGGGTCATGAGTTGCTGACCTGGATAATTCAAATCAAATCTTATTGCCTATCAAAGAAAGTCTTTCTTTCTTTTTTCTTCCTCTAAATAATTGAGGTTGACAGTCCATACTAATTGGGTTCAACAGAAGGTAGTTTAATTCTCCACTTCATTTGGTATTTGTAGACACAGGTTTTGTTATATTTTTAAAACCAGTCCTTTGAGAAAGCCAGCCACCTGTCTGAGTTTATTAGAATTAATGAGGGATAAGAATGGATTATCCTATGTAGAGCAAAAAAAGTCTTCCAGAAGGAAGTTCAGTACTCGAAGCAAGACTTGTATATTTTTGCCTGGTTTTATTAAACAACCACTTCAAATTTAGAGATATCAGAGAAAAAAAAAAGAAAAGAAAAAAGAAAGAGATTTTTGGCAGGCTTAAAAATTCATCACTCATTGTAGCAATAAGCATGAACTTTGTATTCCTATTGCTTCAAACAACAACGATAATGGCAAAAAATTCAAAACTTTATAAAGTGGCAATCACTTTAAGGAAATTGTATAAATTATTCCACTGTCTGAATTTAAAGATAATTATATTCAATATATCTTGCATTACTTTTTATTATATCACAGATTATTCATTTGCATAAGATAATTATTTCTTTCAAAGATGACCCACAATCTTAAAAAATTTAAATACTATTTTTTAATATAACTTATTAACCCAAAAGGTTGTGTTCAAAAGAGAAAATACTATTTATTTCAGCATCATATTTCAAAAACTGTGTATCTAAAATTTGTCCTCAATTTTGTCATCAGATGAATCAGGCAGGACCTAAATCAAGATGATTTTTTTATTGTCTTTTATTATAGAGTATCATCCAACTCCGATGATGGACATACAGGGAATGTGCATTTTTAGTATTAATCAGACACGAATAGTTCAGATTTGTATGGAACTTTATGAGAATAAATCTATTGTTTTAAAAGAAAAAAAACATTTCTTTTAAGCATAGACTTTTTTCAAAAGGACATTTTCTAGAAGTTTTTCCAAATTGTTTTTCTAATGTCATAAAGACAACTTGCAAACATTCAACAAATTATCTAACCTTAGCAGTTTGCATTTTCCTCATTTCTATGAAGTGTCAAGTGTTAGAGATTGCTCTGCAGTCCATAGTCATTTTATTCTGGCTCAATGGAAAATCAAACTTTTGAAACAGAAGGAAAGATTTTACAATGTGTGCCTTTTCTTTCAAAGGAGGCTTGACTTTTAAGCTTGACATTTGAAAACTTCAAGATTGACGACACAGATAAGCGATCCTTTTACACACAATTGGAAAAGAATGAATTGGTAAACAAGTTTATAACTGCTGTTTATAAAATCTGCTAGTGATCCTCCTAATGGGAGACAGATTAAGGGATATTTTTTGCTACAGACTTATCTTCATAGCAGCTCTGATGAAAACTATGATCTTGCATTTTGTCCCTAAACAACAGTTTTTGTAATGGAAAAAAAAAAGCAACACAAATTACTTAGTGATAGACAATTGTGTGTTTGTTAATTGTGTCTACATATTCACAAAGACATTCTTTAAACCACTTCAGCAGAAAATTGAATTTGGATAAAAAAAGTATTTTTATTAGGATGAAACTATAAATAAGTAACACATTCCTAGTGCTTTTTTCTTTTCTGATCTCTTTATAGCAATACTTGTTTTGAAGATATTTCTGGCTGCCCTCTGCTCATTTGTACAATCTTAGATCTCATAACCTTTAAGTTGAAGTTTATGGTCTTGTTAAATTATGTTCCTCAACTTTGAAACAAAAAGAGATGGGTCAATAAAGTTTTAATTATCAAAAAATCCTGGCAATGACCCTGCTCACTGAATGCAGATTCCACAATGCACATAGTTGCCGCAGTCCAGCTGCAGCAAAATAACCGGGGGGTGACGAATAACTTGTGTATGTTGATACAGCAGGAGTGGAAGCCGTTTATTGCAGGACAGGAGCAGTATTTATACATTCCACACAGCTTATCTAATTAGCATAAACTAGATACAGCAGTCAACCAATCAGGAATCTCCACACTTAATGGCTTGCTTTTTGTTACTTCTCAAATCACTCCCTCTGGCATTTTGCCAGGCACCATCCAGACTTGTTTACGAACTTTAACATTCCCCTGGCAAAATTCCAGGTGTTATTTTGACTTGTTTACAGACTCTAACACATAGTCACCTTTACCTTGATTTATATTTTACTTTAACCTAAAACTTTACCAATTTAAGAAATAATGGGAAGGAGGGAAGATGGCGGCGAGGGGAGTGCATTACCCCCGTGTGCTGCTTCACTGTGTGGGAGTATGACAAGTCAGGACGGCTAAAGGATATCTTGTTAGGAATTTCCAGCAATAGTGGGGTGCGCCGGAACCTGGAGGAAGGATTTCCATCGCATGAGGATCGGCTACGGGGACTCAAACGCGAGAGGTTTGTCGCACGGAGGGTAACACTGCTTATTCAGCAAATCACCCCGCGGCTAGAGTCTGCAAGGCGCGCTGGGATAGAGACGCAGGGTTACAGCGCTGCAGTTTCTGCCAGACGCGCAAGCACCGCACTCAGGGCTGAATTCTGGGTTCGAGACGGGGAAGGAAGCGGTCCATCTCGGTTCTCCACACCGGTCAGACCACAGAGGAGGCCAGCAGCCACCATGTTGGTAAACTGACGTCACCACACCTGTTTTTGACTGACCGCAGCTCATTCAGCCATAGAACAGGTAATTTCAGGCTGCAATTCGCCTGCGGCTTGCAGACAGATTGCTAGGGTTCAGCGCCTGGGGGCTTCTTAAAATCTGATCTTATCGGAGTGAACACGGAGCGCGGGGCGGCCGAGTCCCGGCTCCCGGAACCGTCCCGGAACCGCCCTGGCTCCGGGCTGCGGAGCCTGCGGAGGCTGCTTCTTGGACCCTGCTAATATCAGAGCAAACACGAAACACCAAGAAGCCGAATTCCAGCTCCCGGAACTGAGCCCGCGGGGACTGCTTCTTGGAGCTTACACTTATAGGAGCTTACACCGAGCACAGAGCGGCCGAGTTCCGGCTCCCGGAACCGTCCCGGAACCGCCCTGGCTCAGGGCTGCGGAGCCCGCGGAGGCTGCTTCTTGGACCCTGCTACTATCAGAGCATACACCAAACACTAAGCGGCCGAATTCCGGCTCCCGGAACTGAGCCCGCGGGGGCTGCTTCTTGGAGCCTACACTTATAGGAGCTTACACCGAGCACGGAGCGGCCGAGTTCCGGCTCCCGGAACTTCCCTGGACCGGGGCTAGGAGCCCGCGGAAACTGTGTCTCGGTTCGGGTCCTGCTGAGGGCAGGTCAGGACTCACCCATTGCTTGGGTTGCCTGGCAAGGGGAACGAAATGCTGCCATTCGCATAGGATACCAACATGGCAGAGATCTGATGTCAGCAGAAAGCGGTGGAGGAGAGATCTTCATCAATACCAGCGGTGACATAAGCAGTTGGTCTCCTGGTAAGGGGGGTGAGGCTCAGTCACCCGAGTCTCCTCAATTTGTCCTCGAGCCAGAGGGAAGGAGCCGGGCCGCCGCCAGCCCCCGGAGCAGGCCCAGCGGCTCGCCAGCGTGGTGACCGTGTGACCCCAATTGGAGAGGGGGCGGAGCGGAGCCGCCACCCACACCCGCCAGGTGGGCAGACCCACGACCCAGTAGTACATGGGCGTGGTAGGAGGGGCAGGGCAGAGCCGCCCTTCGCGCTTGCAAGGTAAACAGACCTGTGACAGCCTGGCGGGTCAGGCCCAGTGGCCTGCCAGTGTGGTACACACGTCACCCCAACTCGAGTAGGGGCAGAGCAGATCCTTATCCCACGCCCGGATCAGGCCCTGCCGGTGTGGTGGTCACGTGACCCCAATTGGAGTGGGGGTGGAGCGGAACCGCCACCCGTGCCCGCAGGGTGAGCAGACCAGTGATCAACCTGCAGATCAGGCCCAGGGGTCCGCAGGCGTGGTAGGAGGGGCAGGGCAGATCCGCCGCCCGCGCCTTCAAGGTAGGCAGACCTACAACAGACCGGCGGATCAGGCCCAGGAGCCTGCCGGCGGGGTACAAACACCACCCTAATTGGAGTAGTGACAGAGCAGAGTCGCCTCCCTTGCCAGGAACAGACCCAGCATCCTGCAGGCGGGGTAGTCACGACACCCCAATTGGAGTAGGGGCAAAGCAGAGCCTCCACTCGTGCCCGAAAGGTGGGCAGATCTGCGACCGACCAGCAGGACAGGCCCAGTGGCCTGCTGGTACGACAGACACGTCACCCCAATTGGAGTAGGGGCAAAACAGAGCCGCCACCAGCTCCCAGAACAGGCCCAGTGACCTGCCGGCGTGGTAGCCACGACACCCCAATTGGAATAAGGAGAGAGCAGAGCCGCCGCCCGCACCTGCAGGAAAGATACGCAAGCAGTATGAAAAGACAAGGAAAGAAAGGACCACAAGCAATGCAGGTCAACGCAACTTTAGAAGAGGTAACAGCTGCAGCAGATGGAATGTCAGATAAAGAATTCAGGATATACATGCTTCAGATGATCTGGAGTATCAAGGAAGACATTAAACAGCAAAATCAGACAATGAAAGATCACTTCGACAACGAATTACGCAAACAAATCCAGGAAGCAAAGGATCAACTATACAGGGAGATAGAGGTTATAAAAAACAAGCAATCAGAAATCCTAGAAATGAAGGAAGCAATAAACCAACTTAAAAGCTCAATGGAGAATACTACCAACAGAGTAGAACACTTAGAAGATAGAACATCAGACAATGAAGACAAAGTATTTCAACTGGAAAAGAACATAGACAGCTCAGCAAGACTGTTAAGAAACCATGAGCAGAACATCCAAGAAATATGGGATAACATTAAGAGACCAAACTTAAGAGTCATTGGGATACAGGAAGGTACAGAGCTCCAAACCAAAGGAATGAGCAGTCTATTCAATGAAATAATACAAGAAAACTTCCCAGACTTGAAGAATGAGACAGAATCCCAAATCCTAGAAGCCTACAGGACGCCGAATGTGCAAAATCATAAGAGATCCACACCTAGACACATTATAATGAAGATGCCCAACATACAGAATAAGGAGAGAATTTTAAAAGCTACAAGAGAAAGGAAGCAGATTACATTTAGGGGCAAGCCAATCAGGATAACAGCTGATCTTTCAACACAGACTCTGAAAGCTAGAAGATCCTGGAATAACATATTTCAAACACTGAAAGATAATGGGTTCCAACCAAGAATTGTGTATCCAGCGAAATTAAGCTTCAGGATGGAGAATGAAATTAAAACCTTCCACGATAAACAAAAGTTTAAAGAATTCGCAGCTAGAAAACCATCTCTTCAAAACATCCTAGCCAAAGTATTACAGGAAGAGGAAATGGAAAATAACAATGAAAACCAACAGTGGGAGGTAGGACAGTAAAGGGGGGGGGGAACAATCAAAGAGGAAAACAAACAATGTTTAGTAACAGAAATAAACAAATATGGCTGGAAGAACAACCCATATCTCAATAATAACCCTAAATGTTAATGGCTTAAACTCACCAATTAAGAGACACAGGCTAGTAGAATGGATCACAAAACAAGACCCAACAATATGCTGCCTACAGGAGACGCATTTGATAGGAAAAGACATACATAGGCTGAAGGTGAAAGGTTGGGAAAAATCATATCACTCATATGGACTTCGGAAACAAGCAGGCGTGTCCATACTCATATCAAATAAAATAGATTTCAAGCCAAAGTTAATCAAAAGAGATAAAGAGGGACACTACATACTGCTTAAGGGAACCATACACCAACAAGACATAACAATCATAAATATTTATGCCCCAAACAATGGTGCAGCTATGTTCGTCAAACAAACTCTTCTCAAGTTCAAGAGTCTAATAGACCACCACACCATAATCATGGGAGACTTCAACACACCTCTCTCGCCACTGGACAGATCTTCCAAACAAAAGTTGAATAAGGAAACTATAGAACTCAATAACACTATTAATAACCTAGACCTAATTGACATATATAGAGTATACCACCCAACATCAAGCAGTTACACTTTTTTCTCAGCAGCACATGGATCCTTCTCAAAAATAGATCATATATTATGTCACAGGGCAACTCTTAGACAATATAAAGGAGTAGAGATATTACCATGCATCTTATCTGATCATAATGGAATGAAACTGAAAATCAACGATAAAAGAAGGAAGGAAAAAGCATACATCAATTGGAGAATGAACAATAGGTTACTGAATGATCAATGGGTTATAGAAAACATCAAGGAGGAAATTAAAAAATTCTTAGAGATAAATGAAAACACAGACACAACATATCGGAATCTATGGGACACATTGAAAGCAGTTCTAAGAGGAAAATTCATTGCTTGGAGTTCATTCCTTAAAAAAAGAAAAAACCAACAAATAAATGATCTCATACTTCATCTCAAAATCCTTGAAAAAGAAGAGCAAAACAACAGCAAAAGAAGTAGAAGGCAAGAAATAATTAAAATCAGAGCTGAAATTAATGAAATCGAAACAAAAGAAACAATTGAAAAAATTGACAAAACTAAAAGTTGGTTCTTTGAAAAAATAAACAAAATCGACAGACCCTTAGCGATGCTAGTGAAGAGAAGAAGAGAGAGAACTCAAATTACTAGCATACGGGATGAAAAAGGCAATATCACAACAGACACTTCAGAAATACAGAAGATAATCAAAAACTATTTTGAATCCTTATACTCCAATAAATTAGAAGATAGTGAAGGCATAGATAAATTTCTTAAGTCATATGATCTGCCCAGATTGAGTCAGGAGGATATAGAAAACCTAAACAGACCAATATCAATTGAGGAGATAGAAGAAACTATCAAAAGACTACCAACTAAGAAAAGCCCAGGTCCCGATGGGTATACAGCAGAATTTTACAAAACCTTTAAAGAAGAACTAATACCAATACTTTTCAAGCTACTTCAGGAAATAGAAAAGGAGGGAGAACTTCCAAATTCATTCTATGAGGCCAACATCACCCTGATACCTAAACCAGACAAAGACACTTCAAAGAAAGAAAACTACAGACCAATATCTCTAATGAACCTAGATGCAAAAATCCTCAATAAAATTCTGGCGAATCGGATACAAAAACATATAAAAAAAATTGTACACCATGATCAAGTAGGATTCATCCCTGGGATGCAAGGCTGGTTCAATATACGGAAATCAATAAATGTTATTCACCACATCAATAGACTTAAAAATAAGAACCATATGATCATCTCGATAGATGCGGAAAAAGCATTTGACAAAGTACAGCATCCCTTTATGTTCAAAACTCTAGAAAAACTAGGGATAACAGGAACATACCTCAATATTGTAAAAGCAATCTATGCTAAGCCTCAGGCTAGCATTATTCTGAATGGAGAAAAACTGAAGGCATTCCCTCTAAAATCTGGAACAAGACAGGGATGCCCTCTCTCTCCACTTCTCTTCAACATAGTTCTCGAAACACTGGCCAGAGCAATTAGACAGACGAAAGAAATTAAAGGCATAAAAATAGGAAAAGAAGAAATTAAATTATCACTATTTGCAGATGATATGATTCTATATCTAGCAGACCCAAAAGGCTCTACAAAGAAACTATTAGAGCTAATAAATGAATTCAGCAAAGTGGCAGGATTTAAAATCAACACGCATAAATCAAAGGCATTCCTGTATATCAGCGACAAATCCTCTGAAATGGAAATGAGGACAACCACTCCATTCAAAATATCTTCAAAAAAAATAAAATACTTGGGAATCAACCTAACAAAAGAGGTGAAAGACTTATACAATGAAAACTACAGAACCCTAAAGAGAGAAATAGAAGAAGATCTTAGAAGATGGAAAAATATACCCTGTTCATGGATAGGCAGAACTAACATCATCAAAATGGCGATATTACCAAAAGTTCTCTATAGGTTTAATGCAATGCCAATCAAAATCCCAATGGCATTTCTTGTAGAAATAGAGAAAGCAATCATGAAATTCATATGGAAAAATAAAAGACCCAGAATAGCAAAAACAATGCTAAGCAAGAAGTGTGAATCAGGCGGTATAGCGATACCAGACTTCAAACTATACTACAGAGCAATAGTAACAAAAACAGCATGGTACTGGTACCAAAACAGGCGTGTGGACCAATGGTACAGAATAGAGGACACAGAAACCAATCCACAAAACTACAACTATCTTATATTTGATAAAGGGGCTAAAAGCATGCAATGGAGGAAGGATAGCATCTTCAACAAATGGTGCTGGGAAAACTGGAAATCCATATGCAACAAAATGAAACTGAATCCCTTTCTCTCGCCATGCACAAAAGTGAATTCAAAATGGATCAAGGAACTTGATATCAAATCAGAGACGCGCCGTCTGATAGAAGAAAAAGTTGGCTACGATCTACAGTCGGTGGGGTCGGGCTCCAAATTCCTCAATAGGACACCCATAGCACAAAAGTTAATAACTAGAATCAACAAATGGGACTTACTCAAACTAAGAAGTTTTTTCTCAGCAAAAGAAACAATAAGAGAGGTAAATAGGGAGCCTACATCCTGGGAACAAATCTTTACTCCTCACACTTCAGATAGAGCCCTAATATCCAGAGTATACAAAGAACTCAAAAAATTAGACAATAAGAGAACAAACAACCCAATCAACAAATGGGCCAAGGACCTGAACAGACACTTCACAGAGGAGGACATACAGTCAATCAACAAGTACATGAAAAAATGCTCAACATCTCTAGCTGTCAGAGAAATGCAAATCAAAACCACCCTAAGATACCATCTCACTCCAGTAAGATTGGCAGCCATTAGGAAGTCAAACAACAACAAGTGCTGGCGAGGATGTGGGGAAAAGGGTACACTTGTACATTGCTGGTGGGACTGCAGATTGGTGCAGCCAATTTGGAAAGCAGTATGGAGATTTCTTGGAAAGCTGGGAATGGAGCCACCATTTGACCCAGCTATTCCCCTTCTCGGTCTATTCCCTAAAGACCTAAAAAGAGCATGCTACAGGGACACTGCTACATCGATGTTCATAGCAGCACAGTTCACAATAGCAAGACTGTGGAACCAACCTAGATGCCCTTCAATAGACGAATGGATAAAAAAAATGTGGCATTTATACACAATGGAGTATTACTCTGCATTAAAAAATGACAAAATCATAGAATTTACAGGGAAATGGATGGCATTAGAGCAGATTATGCTAAGTGAAGCTAGCCAATCCCTAAAAAACAAATGCCAAATGTCTTCTTTGATATAAGGAAAGTAACTAAGAACAGAGTAGGGACGAAGAACAGGAGAAGAAGATTAACATTTAACAGGGATGAGAGGTGGGAGGGAAAGGGAGAGAGAAGGTAAATTGCACGGTAATGGAAGGAGACCCTCAGGGTTATACAGTGGAGGGGGTAGAGAGAGAGGAGGGGAGGGGAGGGGAGAGGTGGGGAGGGGGGAGGGTGGATGATGGGAAAGGCAGCGGAGCACAACAGACACTAGTATGGCAATTTGTAAATCAATGGATGTGTAACTGATGTGAATCTGCAATCTGTGTATGGGGTGAAGGTGGGAGTTCATAACCCACTAGAATCAAAGTGTGGAATATGATATGTCAAGAAATTTGTAATGTTTTGAACAACCCACAATAAAAAATTAAAAAAAAAATAAAATAAAAATAAAAATTCATATAAAATTCAAAAAAAAAAAAAAAGAAATAAGGGCTTTCAGAGCACATAATGAATAATATTCCTGTGCTGTTTTTGTAGAAGCATTTTGTTAATATTTTAAATTAATGATCCAGTGGGGCTTATGCTTTTTTTTTTTAAATGCATAAAGTGTTTTTTGGAAAAACAATTTCATGGTAATAGCTACAAGACAGCTATCACTCTAATATGTTCACTGGAGTGAGTGTGTGTGTGAAATCTTTTAAAATTTCTGAAGTGTGCAAGCATTTTGGATTTAACTATATTGTCATACAAAATTGAGTAAGTGAAGTTTTGACCCCATAAAAGGTTATACATCTTCATTGAAGGAATTTCTGACAGTATCAACAAGTTCTTGCAGATCACAGCAAGCCAGCTACAACTAGGGTAACATCCCTTTCATGACGTTACGAATGAATGATTTTCAGTTAGAGGATACTGAGGATTATGGTTGAGCATACGCCATGCAAAATCATGAAGGTAAAATACTTTGGAAAAAATTCACCTTGTGCGGCATTTACCTTCTAGAGATTGTCACAGATTTGGCCACGGTATGGAATTCATTTAAAATTTTAAGTGTTTTAGTGAAGTAATTTATCTGTACCAAAAGGAATGCTCTGACATAAAAAAAAAAACAAAAACATTTTTGAGCAAGAAAGAACTATGAAAGATTTTAATCAAATAATAAAGAACTAAGAGGGAGCAGGACATTGTGGTTTGGAGAAATGACTGGTTTGGGTAGATTAAAATCTCTGATGATGCCTTTGTTAAGTTATTCTTGATGAACAATTTCCAGAGGATACTGAAGCTGTAAGTATATTCTCCATTTAGACTGTGTCTCCATAATCGGATAGAGTTAGTTTGGGAGGTTTTCATAGAATTTAATAGGTAAATTTATTTACTTATTGAATTATACAGAAAAAGGACACATTCTCAATGCCTGTAGCTTGATGAATTTTCACAAAATTTACTGCAATGTCTAGACCTCATGTCAAGATCCATAGCATCACCAGCATCTGAGAAGCTCAGCTTGTATTTCTGTGTGTGTGTGTGTGTGTGTGTGTGTGAGAGAGAGAGAGAGAGAGAGAGAGAGAGAGAGAGAGAGAGAGAGAGAGAGAGAGAGACTGAGGATTGAACATATGGAGTGCTTTATCACTGAGCTACATCCCCAGCCTCTTTTTATTTACTTATTTTTTCTTTTGACACAGGATCTTGCTAAGTTGCCCATGTTAGCCTTGAATTTATGATCTTCCTGCATCAGCCTTGTGAGTCACTGTGATTACAGGTGTGTTCCACCACTGGCTTCTGCTTATTTCTTTTCCAGACATTTCTCCCATTCCTATGATCACCATCATCCTTATTTCCCAATTTTTTCCTTTTTGATGCTGGGGATTGAACCTAGGACTTGTGCATGCTAAGCAAGTGCCCTACCCCTGAACTACATTTCCAGCCCAAATTATAGATTATTCTGGATTATTTCTTAAATCTTATGTAGATTGATTTAAGAATCTATATAAGATCTGGTTTTCTTACTACACATTAGGCTTATTAGAGTCATCTAAATTATGAGCATCTTTAAATTGCTCATTTTCATATTTATGAGCTGTTTCTTGTACAAATATGTCAGGATTTATTTATCCAGTCTACTACTTCTTGGGAAGTGTCCAGTTTTAATGATTATGAATAATGCTGTAATAGACAGTATTTATATGTGTTTTTTGGTGAGTATATCTATGCATTTCCATTGTGTGCATTTCTGTCTTTTTAAAAACTATTTGTTATGGTTCTTATAATAGTATTTGCCTATGTATATTGAAATTACCTGTGGGGCTCTGTCCATTTCTTGTTTTCTTCTCTGAAATATTTGTCACATTTTCTTGGCTCTTACATACCTAGAAAGTTTTGATTTTATGCTGTGCCTCGTGGTTAAAAGAGTCACAGAAGTTTCAGATAACTTTATATTCTACCCAAGTTCCGGCACATAGAGATAGAATAAGGGAATTATCTATTCAGAGATTAAACTGGGTTGCAGAGTTAATAAAAATTCAGTCTACATCTTACTTGCTCCTGTTCTTTGAAAGTGGTCCTCTTAGGGTATTTTTGTTTTTGTTTTAGAGGTAGTGTCTCACTATGTTCTGCAGACTGGCCTCAAACTCAGATCCTCTTGCCTAAACCTCCCAAATCACTGGGATTACAGGCATGCACCACCATGCCTGATTGGTCCTCATGGTATTGTGGCTGAAAGTTTGTCAATTATTCTTCTTTTCAGTATAAAAAATCAGTAAGAGATCCAGATCCAAGCTTTGTAAGTTCCCAGTCCAGCTCTCAAGCCACCTTCCAAAGCAACTTCAAAAAATAGCAAGTCATAGTGTGATGTGCTTGAGGCAGGTCTGTGCCCTGGCATGTGTGTTCCCTAAACATTGGGAAGCTGCGGTGAATCTTCTGCTGCCTTTTAGGAACTTTGAGCTTAGCTGAACAGCCTCCTGCATAACCTGCAAACTTAGAACACGTTCCAGGAGAGAAAACAGCAGCATGTTTTGGCTCTTCAAGCTTGCAATTTGTTCTCTAGCTCTGTGCAACTGCTAAATGCTATTCTGGTTTCTCTTTTCCAGGATAATGCTCTCTGTCTGATTGGGCTATACTCTACATTCAGTCTGAGCCTAGAATTAGCAAACACTCTTAGGAGCAAAAATGGCTGACTATGACCAGCTCTGCACACACTTGCCTACCTGGAGTTTCAGTTGGTTTTCTTTGCTGTTTTTATAGCTCTCTGACATCTTTTAAGGACATATTATTTTAAAATTTATCTTTTTTCTACTTTTGTCACTATAAAAGGAGTAGCTTTGGCCTCACACAACCTACTATATCCTCTCAGAAGCAGAGTTCAAGTAAATAAAATTTTGATTATATGTCATATTGCATAATTATTTATATTTTAGAAAATAATTGCAATATCTAAATTTGTATTCGCTCAGTGATTCTAGGAACAAAGCACAATGTTCATTAGTCTTTTTAGATTGGAAACCTAGAGTTCAATAAATTGTCTCTTACGAAAGATCAATCTGCTGAGGAGCAGAGAAGGACCTTGTGTCATTTAATTTCCTAAAGCCACTGTTACTCGCTGCACATCACTCTGCCTTTTTAAAAAAAATATTTTTTAATTGACAAAGAAAAATTGGCAACATTTATCACTTTCCACGACTGCTTTTAACAAATAAATACACACATATTCACAAATGCATAAGCATGTATGATATAAATCACAGTTTTGAAATCAATGGAATGATTTCATGTCGTTTTTGAGTGTGTGATACTAGTTAATAAAAAGCATGGAAAGCTACATGCATGACGGAGCTCACAGAACACTACAATGCTAAATCCTGCCCCCAAATATTCATCCTTCTCTACTGTCATGGGGCGTAGTTGGAATATGGTCTTTTGGTGTTATACCTGTGAATTAAGTGGATTCTTTTTGAGTTTTCTTATTAGAACTGTATATTGAGTTTTTTTTTAATGTTATAATGAGAATGAAATTGCAATAGGATAGAAACATACTATAAAAGTGAGCCAGAATGATAAAGTGGACAGAAGCAAAAAATGATACAAATTTCAACATGTTTCAGAATATGAAAAAGTGTTACGGTCTGTAAACAAGTCAGGATGGTACCTGGCATTTTGCCAGAGGGAGTGGTTTGTGAAGTAACGCCAACGAGCCATTAAGTGTGGAGATTCCTCATTGGTTGACTGCTGTATCTAGTTTATGTTAATTAAGATAAGCTGTGTGGAATATATATATATATATATATATATATATATATATATATATATATATATATATATATATATATATATATACCCCTCCTGTCTTACAATAAACGGCTCCCACTCCTGCTGTGTCAATGTACACAAGTTGTTCGTCACCCCCCGGTTAGTTTGCTGCAGCCGGACTGCGGCAAAAAAGAGTACAAGTGACCTGCCAATAGAGGGTGGATCAGAGAAGAGCAATACAGTGTGGGGGCAGGTATGTCATAAATCTGTAGATATTATAGATGGAAGAAAACTGATAGGTTGAAAAGTTGTCTAGCCCAAGGGAGGAAACTGAGGACCCTGATCCTGTGGATGTGTTTGGGTTCTAAGAAGATTTTTTTAGTTGAATATAAATAAATGTCTTTAGAGGGACAGTAGTGCTTCAGTTTTAACACAATCTCCAAAACTTTCTCTTATCATTTGTTCATTGATGTTCCTCTCTGCCTCTTGAAGGTATTTGACCTTATAACTCTTGACTAGCGAAATCATTTTATTTTATAGATGAGCTAGCTTCTGAACCCAGCAAGTGACATATCCAGCTTAATGAAACATATCCTTTTTGTCATTATTCTCTGAAAGCAACTGCTCAAATTAGTTCAAAACCTATTAATAATTAGTTTACCCACTGGTTATTTCACTGCATGACATGCTCTTTTTTTTTTTATACTTTTCTTTCCACTAGACTGACTCTTCCTTCCTCTACCCATAAAAGAACAGACATTTTAGCTTCAGATGATTGATCTAAGGGCACTGGGTAGAAAACATGAAGCAGATTTCATCTAACTATAATAATTAACTCTACAAATTTTGGATGTTGCAAAAAGGAGCAAGTAGTCTTGAAATAATATATACTCTGATATTAAAAGTGTTCAAATCAAATTGATGAAGGTTGACTCTGAAATTTCCACCTTTCTTTCTAGTTTACAAAAACATTTATAAGTCCCTATCTGTAGCTATAGAGTTTTATTGTTATTAGTATATGTATTCAAATCTAGATCTGATGCCATCTGCATTTCCAGAACTATACCTGTACAACTCTAGCTCTGTGCCTGTCTGTATGTGTCACAACGTATGCAAACCTGTTTGGCACTCATGTGTTTGTTTGATGTGAATGAGTCGAGTATTTATTATGAGTAACTGGATATTTAAGGGATGTTGAGGTTAGAGTGGTAGATCAGAACATGGCTACTGTCACAAATAGCCATAACCAGTGAGACTGTCAAAATTAAAAAATGAAGTTTTGCAGTAAATTAAAGTGTAAGAAGTGGAGGATCCTGTTAAGCTCCTTTGATTTAATCTGTGAGTGATAAGACAACCCTATGAAATTTTTTTTGAAGTGGTCAGAAACTTTGCATTCTAAGAGGTTATTACAATATAAGTAAAATATTACTGGGATCTAGAAAAAGATTGTAATCATAAAATTGAAAGAGGAAAAAGTTTTATTTGGAGGGATTTTTTGATATACTTAAGTAACAAAGCTGTAAAGATTTTAAATTAAAGATTTTGTTTTCCTTTTCTCTCTCTCTTTTTTTCCTTGTGAAATAAGGAAACATAACATTTTTTTTTTCCTTTGTAAAATCTTCAGCTAATGAAATGTTTGGAGATCCATAAAGCTAGGCAATATGGCAAGGCTAATTGAGTTCTTAGAAAATATCATTTCTTTAAATAAAATAATGTGCCAACACATGGGGGTGGTTTGCAAACTTCCTATAATTTGGATGTAACTATTCACTTGATTCAAAATCTGAATAGCTTGCTTTTATTTTACTTATGTGGCAGTTTGAAATGGAGAAAGAATAAGTAGAAGGAAATAGTGCCAATCCTTTAGTTTGAAGCCTCCAGCAAATCAATGGTTATAGAATATAGTATAAAATTCAGAGTCATTTACCAATTTTTATAGGGAAAATGAAAAGGAAAAAAACTAACTTATTACCTCATGAGATAGCCACTATTTTTCTAATACCTATAAATATTAATAAATTCAATTCTAATATCTTGCTACATTTAGAAATTTTAGTTTGTGATAAATATTCCCATAAAATATGTTTAAATTGGTGTCATGTCTAAGGATTTTTTTTTCCAAATTTAAGGTCATAAAGATTTATCCTTATGTTTTCTTCTAAGAGGTTTATAGTTGTAGATTTTACATTTAGGTTTGATCTGATTTAGATTAATTTTTATATACCCTGTGAGACAGTGGCCCAATTTCTTCTGCATATAAATGTCTAGTTGTGTTTTACTACTTAAAATCTTATAGGAAAAGAAAACTAATTTGCTGCCTCATAAGAAAGTGATTTCTTTACTAAATAGCAATAATTGTTAACAAAATCTCTTTCTAGCATTTTGCTACATGTTTGACTTTTATATCATGATAAATACTTGTAATAAATATATTTGTTTGATGATACATGTTGGAACTTAAACTTGCATTCTTTTATTTATTTTTATTTTTTTGCAGTGCTGGGTATGAAACCCAACGTGTGTGCATGCTATGCAAGCACTGTACCACTGAACGTCTCCAGCCCCAAACTTATCTTGCATTAGTAGAGAAATATACATCCCACAATGTAATTTGTAGTAAGTTAATATGTTATTTGATAGTTGTCTCTCATAGGGAGATTGTTGGTGAGGTAAAATGTATCAAGAGAGTGTGCCTGGACTTTTGAGTTCAAAAGTATGTTCTTATCACACATCTGAGAAAGTTGCTGAACAATGTAAACCTTGTTTTCTTATGCACCAGATGAGGCCCAGTAGTATCTATTTTATATGATATGCTATGGTGATTGGATATTTCCTGGGAGAAAAAGGAGCGAAATAAATACTAATTTATATTATATTTGACCTGGTTCCAAGTAAAATTCTTTTTTATGATGTGGGTTTTCATATATTCTTTTTCTACAGCAGCCTTATTGAAGTGTAATTTCTATTATAAGTGCACATGTTGAAATTAATTTGCACATATTTAAAGTGTACAATTTGATACATTATGACATACATACAGATTCATAAAAGTACCACTACCCACATAAAAATACCATTACCCACAAAGACAGTGAACATATCCATTAACCACAAAAAATTGCCTTCCTGTCCCTCTGTAGTCACTTTCTCCTCTGAATCTTCCTTCTTCAGGCAACCAGCTATTTGTTATATGTCCTTATATCTTAGTTTGCATTTTCTAGAGTTTTATATAAATGTGATTATGTGGAATGTTTCTTTCTTTTTTTTTTTTTTTAAAAAACTCTTTTCACTTAGTAGCATGATGTTGAGACTCATACCTGAGTGTATCAGTAGTTTGTTAATTTTTACTGCAAGTTATATTTCACTACACAGGGATGCCACAGTTCATCTGTTGACCTGTTGGTGGGCATTTACTTAGTTTTCATTTTTGAGGCATTAACAATAAAGTTGCTATGAACTTTTATGTACATGTTTTAACGTGAACATATGCTTTTATGTCTTTTGGGTAAATAGCTAGGTGTAGAATGACTGGATCATTTAACTTTTTATTGTTTTTTAAAAATTTATTTATTTTAATTAGGTATCTATGACAGCAGAATGCATTTTGATTCATTGTACACAATTGCAGCACAACTTTACAGTTCTATGGTTGTACATGATCTAGCGTCACACCATATGTGCAGTCATACATGTACCTACAGTAATCATGTCCATCTCATTTGACCATCTTTCCTGCCCCCATGCCTCCCTCCCCTTTGTCCAATCAAAGTTCCTCCATTTTTCCTATGCCTCCCCACTGCCCATTATGGATCAGCATCCACTTATCAGAGAGAACATTCGGCCTTTGGTGCTTCGGGATTGGCTTAATTTGCGTAGCATGATATTCTCCAACTCCATCCATTTACCTGCAAATGCCATGATTTTATTCTCCTTTAACGATAAATAATATTCCATTGTGTATTTAGACCACAGTTTCTTTATCCATTTATCTATTGAAGGGCATCTAAGATGTTTCCACGGTTTAGCTATTATGAATTGAGCTGCTATGAACATTGATGTGGCTGTGTTACTATAGTATGCTGATTTTAAGTCCTTTGGATATAGACTGAGGGGTGGGTTAGCTGAGTCAAATGGTGGTTCCATTCCAAGTTTTCTAAAGAATCTCCATAGTGCTTTCCAGATTGGTTGCATCAATTTGCAGTCCCACCAGCAATATATGAGTGTGCCTTTCCCCCCACATCCTCTCCAACACTTATTGTTGTCTGTGTTCTTGAAAACTGCCATTCTGACTGGCATGAGAGGAAATCTTAGAGTACTTTTGTTTTGCATTTCTCTAATTACTAGAGATGTTGAACATTTTTTTCCTATATTTGTTGATCGATTGTATATCTTCTTCTGAGAAGTGTCTGTTCAGCTAATTTAGCCCATTTATTGATTGGGGTTGTTTATTTTTTTTGGTGTTAAGTTTTTTGAGTTCTTTGTATATCCTGGAAATTAGTGTTTTGACATGTATGTAGCAAAAATTTCATTTCACTTTTTAAGAAAATTTTTAACTTTTTAAGGAACTGCAAAAATGACTTCTAAACAAAATTGTTCCACTTCACATTTCCACCAGTTGAATTCCAGTTTCTCCACATTCTCACAGTACTTTGGTATGGTGAATCTTTTAAATTTCATCCATTTCAAATGAAGCACAGTAGTATCCCACTGTGTACCTTCCTAACTTCTACCTATGGTGTTTTTCTTCCTGTGCTTATCTGTCATTCGTATATCTTTTTGGTGAAATGTCTTTAAAACTTTTTGCATGTTGTTTGTTGAGAATTTCTTTACATATGCTGGATCCTTTTTCAGACATAGGCTTTGCAAATATTTTCTCCTAGTTTATTCGCCCTCCTGGTATCTCTCAAGAAACAGAAGTTTTTAATTTTGATATGGTAACATTGGTTAATTTACGGCTTTTTTCCTCTTGATGCTGTGTCTAAGAAATTTTTGCTTAGCCTAAAGTCATAAAGATTTTTCTCTTTTGTTTCTTCTAAAATTTTTATAGTTCTAGGTTTTACCCTTAGATCTATGCTCCATTTTGGGATCAATTTTTGTGTATGGTGCAATGTATTGATTAAAGTTTATTTTGTTACATAGAAATATCCCAGTTGTTCCAGCAACATTTATTGAAAAGAGCATATTTTGTCCACTGAATTGCCTTAGTAATTTTCTCAAAAGTCTTTTCTACATAGGGATTTTTTTTTTTTTGCGGGGGAGGCATTTTATTCTGTTCCAATGATCTGCTGATCTCTTGAAGCCAATAGCATACTGCCTTGGCAATGTAACTTCTAAGAAGTCTTGAGATTCCTTTCAGTATTATTTTATTGTTTGCAGCATACAGATATTAATGGTATTTCATGTTTTTTGATGCTATTGTTAGTGATAGGGTTCGTTTAATTTCAGTTTCCAATTGTTCATCATTAGTGTATAGAAATCGAAGTGATTTTTGTATATTGATTTTGTATTCTGCAATGAATCAATTATTAGTTCCAGTAGCTTTTTTGTAGCTTCCACATAGACAATTTGTCTTCTGGGACTAAAACAGTTTTATTTCTTCCTTTCCAATCTGCATGCATTTTATTTTATATTTTATCTTTACATTGTTCCATGGGCTGGTACTTCTGTATAGTGTTCGCTGGAAATAATGAGAGAAGATGACTTTGGTATACTTTTCCTCATAGTTCTTAAACATGGTGTTCGCTGACCTTCTCAAATCTGTGGCTTCATAGTTAACTTTGGAAATATTTTGGTATTATTTCTTCAAAGTTTTTTGTTTCTCCCTTCTGTACCTCCTCCAGGACTCATTGAAACTTGTATTAGATCTTTGATGTCGTCTCATAATTCATCAATGTTTTTCACTTATGTTTTAAATTTTTTCGGGTTTTATTTAGATAGTTTATGCTGCTCTGCCTTAAGGTTCAGTAATCTTTTCCTCTTTATTGTCCAGCCTGCTATTAATCTTATTCAGTGTATTTTTTATCCAACCCCAGCTTATTCAGTACCTGTCTGAGTATTCTACCCAGTGCCTTGGATTTATGATGCTTTCCAGTATGGCTCATAGGAACAGGCACTATTTTTGACTGTGTTTGAGAGCTTGCCACTGTTCCCTATAATCTGATGGTTCCCCTGCCTTGTTCTTGGATAGTATGATCATTCATCTGTAGCCTACTAAATATGGAAAGTGGTTCTCTACAGATGTCAATAGTTCCCTCTCTGTGCTGCATTTGGGCATTTGCGCTAAGGATACACCTTGTAGGATGATATACACCTTGCAAAACAGTTGACAAACTTTCTACTCTTTGCTTTTTCGGTAAAGGGTAAATATTTTAGGCTGTGTAGGGCATATGTTCTCTGCTACAACTATTCAACTATGCCATTATAGCCTGAACACATCTATAGTACCTAAATGAATGGACATATCTATGTTCCAATAAAACTTTATATATAAAAACAGGTGGCAGGCCAGATGTGGCTCATGGGCCTCAACTTATTGGTGACCATGCCTTTGTGTGTGGCGTGTATGCATGTGGACATATTTTGTAGTTACTGTCCCCAGGATAAGATTTGAGACAGCTTTATTCCAAATTCTAAGCAGAAAGAAGGGTCTATAGTTACTAAAACTGTTCAAATTCGTGTACACTGACACTTGCTTTCAATATTTTTTTTGCTTCTGTTTTTGAAATGCTAAGTAGTGAATCATTTAATGCTGACATTTAAGCTAATTGCTCTTTAATGTGCATTTGACATATGAGGCAACATATTGCAATCTAAAAATAATTAAGATAAATCATTTGCTTATGTTGCTGTGGAAAAGACAAAACCATTCTTCATCTCTCTCCCTGCTTCCAAATGTCTGAAGCAAGATATCTAGAAGTAAAAATGAGGAATGGGTACCTGCCATCAGCCCTGTGCCTCAGTGTCACTGGGAGTCATGTGTGGAGTGGCAGCAGCAGTTCTCTGGGATCCTTTCTCTGTCATCAGACAACCTCCCCAGATGGGCTGCATTCCAGGGTCTGGGCTTCTGAATTCCTCTGGAGCACTTTGGCAGGCAGCCAGTGTGTTCTGAAGGATTAGATTCTGTCTCTCTCCCTTTTACATAAGCCCCCAGAGGATTTCCCTCTTCAACTTTTAAAAGACTGGCTCCAACCAGCAGATCCAACAAGTGGGCCCATTTGTGAGTTGAATATCTTGGGAATTATGCTATACAAATAGGTCATAGTTGAATAACCACTATGTGCAAATTGATTTTTCTCTTTGGGGGCGGGGAAGAGCAACTCTCAGAATTTTCTCTAGAGGGATTATACCACCATATAACAACTGTCACAAGGGCACAATACATTTTTGAGTAGAATGGATCATTTGTTTCTCTGGGCACTTCATTTTTAGTTATAAAGTTAGCTGATCATATTTCAAAAGCCTGTTGTAATGTATGTTCTTTAAAGGAAACCTTTTCTCTACTTGTACTAAGCAAGTGAAAGTTTCCAGCTTTACTGTGTGTGATTACACACTGTGAAACCAAAAGGCTATCAGTTATTCCTGTACAAAGGCAATTTGTTAGTTCTTTGTGAATAGATTTGAGATAAGCTTTTATAAAATGCATGTAACATTTTTTCTATATTGTTTTCTCTCATGAAAAGAAGTAACTTTTATGAGCACATGCTTCACTTTTAGTTAATTAAGTAAATATTTATTTAACACTCATTAAATACATTTCCTTTGCTACAGAGTAAGCTCTATGATAGCTAGACCATGCATGTTTTTCTTACCATTGAATCTTTAATGGCTGAAGGCATCTAATACATAGTTTATATCATTTTAATATTTGTGAAGTAAGTGAATAAATGAAAATAACAGACCTTACTGGATGGGGTGACTGAATAACTATTAAAATGAAAAAAGATAGGTATATTCATAGAAAATGGTAACTTAATTCCTAGTGTTTAAAGGTGAGGGTTGTTTTGTTGAGTAGAGCTAAACTGTACTGTTTAATCTTTCAAGAAAGTCTGTGGTGGTCAAACAATTTACACACAGTACCAGAGAAAATAAAACTACTTCTATGAATAACTTGAGAAACATTATTTACAATAATGGGGGTTTGGTAGAGGAGGAAATATGTATGATTGAGATAGAAAGGACTGTATTAAATGCTACACACTTCTACCTGTCTTCTAAAAACAATGACAAGTCTTCTAGCTCAAAAATATTAATATGCATTTTGCTTTGAAAACATTCTTAAGTATTAAATATATGAAGCCCCACATTAAAAAAAAACATTAGAACATACAGAAATTACAAGAAGACATTGTATTGTGCTTATGTCACACATTACCCACAGACTACATCACACACTGTTTTAGTCAGATTTTTTTTTTTTGGCTGTGATTTATATACCCTACAAGGACAATACAGAGGAGGAGAAGTTTGTTTCAGCTCATGGTTTCAGAGGTACAGCCCATGTTCAGTTGGCACCATAGCTCTGCGCCCAAAGTGAGGCTGACCATCATGGTGGAAAGGCATGGTGGAAGAAAGCAGCTAAGGACATGGCAATCAGGAAGCAGACACACACACACACACACACACACACACAGAGAGAGAGAGAGAGAGAGAGAGAGAGAGAGAGAGAGAGCTTACACACGCAAGAGAGAGTGCATGCACACACATAAGCATACTGTGCATACTCCAGTGACCCACTTCCTGTCCCACCGTACCTTCCTATAGTTACTGCCCAGTTAATGCATATTAGTGGAGTAATCCACTGACTAGGTCATATCTCTCATAACCTAATAATTTCACCTCTGAATTTTCTTGCATTGTCTCACACATGAGCTTTTGGGGGGCACCTCATATCTAAACCTTAAAACACACTGATCTGTGCAATCAAATTTTGGATGAGTTATTGAATAAACTTTCTTCTCATGAAGTGGGAGAAGTCATTCAGAAAAATTTATATCAGTTCTTAATTTCCAAATGCTTGTGTGTTTTAATCCTTTTTGTTGTTACTGGTGTCTATCTTTATGAAAATGTTGTTAGAAAATATAATTTATGTAATAATGGCTTCTTGCAATTTGTTTTATGGACAAATTTTTATAAGTATGTCTCAAATGAATGTATATTCTTCAGTTGTAGTTGAAGGAGTACATATGTAATCTATATCCTTACTGATAATTTTCTTTTATTTTTATTGAGAGGTACATATTAAAAATGTCCTACTATGGTGGCAAATCTGTCAATTTCATATTGTTTGGTTTTTTTTTCCAAGCTAAACTACTAAGCACACAAGAATTAGAATTTCTCTATGCTGCTGATAAACTGAAGTTTCTATCAATAGTGACCTGGAACCAGTGCACAGGGGTTCATGAGAGCCAATTGCACATATCTTGTCACACATCTGTGACTTAACATTGGTGGCTTGCAGTTCACCATGGTGGTAGTATTTATACCATGGAAATTAGCTAATGTCACAAATCAAGGCCATTAATCTCTGTCCCTCAAAGTACCAATTTATCAACATATCAGCCTCTTTTTCTTTGAAAATGATTTGGGTCTTATAAAATACTTTGTCTGAAATAAAAATAGTTTCTTGAGATCTCTTCTTCTGGTTATTTGCATGACATGAGAGTATGTTTCTTCAGGGAGTATTTGATCTGCTTCTGGTTGTACTCTCAAGCAAGATAGTTTAAATTTAAAACATAAGCTGACTATCAGGATAGCTAACATAAAGCAGATAAGAAATACCTGGTGTTAGCAAAGAGGTGGAACAATCAGAACCTTCATACCTTGCTGGCATGAGTGTAAACTGGTATGACCACTAAGAGCAAAGTATGCATCTTCTAGGACCCAGCAGTCCCTCCCGTGGGTGGAAGGAAGATAATAGGCACACATATGTTCACTACAAACAGCACTACTGATCATAATGGACCCAATCTGGGAGCTAGCAAAAATCCAGAAATAGTACCATGATCAAAGAAATTATGGTACATTCACCCAATAGAAAACTACATAGTAATGAGAACAAATGCAAGTGATTTGGAAGAATTAAACAAATAAAATGTAGAAAAAGAAGCCAGATGCAAGATGGTTAAATACTGCATGATTCCATTGATATCAAGTTTATAAAAAAAAAAACACCCTAATTTTTGCTGTAAAAGTCAGGACAATGGTTTCCCCTGAAGGGTATATTGATTAGAAGGGACTATCCAAATGCTTCCTGTTTGCTGCTAATGCTCTGTTTTTTGAAGACACTCGTGTGCTCAGTTTGTGAAAATTCAACCTGTTCACTAGTATTTTTTTTGTGTGTGTGTGTGTGCCATTCTTGGTGTGTATGTATTGTTCAGTCAAAAGCAAAATCATGTCTTTGGGAAATCAAAATTAGTAATACTTGAGACTCCAAGTTCACATAAATTTTAGACCTACTTGAATTCTCTGGCCCTGGACTCTTCAGAGTATAATCTTTCTTTGTCCTCCACTAATACCAAAGGGGAAAATAAGTTTCCTATAGTCTGCCCCTGCCAAGTGGTTTTCTATTCATCCCTTGCTTCACCCTAACAGAAATGTTATAGCCTTGCTCGGCTCCGGTTTTATGCTGATATAATGGATCCTAATCATACATATATCAAAGTTCAAGGCTGTTTAAAATGGACAGAAGCGCCCAGATCAACCATTGATTTAATTGCCTGTTTACCTACAAAGACTCTTGTTTTTTATATTTTATTTAGAGATGGGATCTTGCTGAGTTGCTAAATGCCTCACTAATCTGCTGAGGCTGGTTTTGAAGTCGCTATCTTCCTGCCTTAGCTCTGGAGTTGCTGGGATTACAGGTGTGTGCCACCTTGCCCAGCAAGACTCTTGTTTTAAACTTCATTCTGTCTTACAGGATTTTCCTTACCCTTCGCACCCCTGACTAAAGCTCATTCATCCATAAGAGTAATGTTAGCATTTCATCCATCACATAATAAAATGTTTTAGCTCTCTTACTGTAATATTATGACATACAGAAGTCTTCTTCCAAGGTTCATTCTCCTTGTCTGCCACAGTCTGGCTGGGCACAAAATCACTACGGGCCACCAATTGCCGCAGTCTGGCTGGGCACAAAATCACGAGCCACTCAAGCAAGAACAAACTTTATTTTTGAAATTGCCCAATGGCCCGTATGCTCCCGGGAAAATTGCTGACCGACACATGCGGTGTTCTCCCGGACCCCAACAGGAAGTCCCTCCTCCAGAATTCCCTCCTACCACACTTCCCCAACCAATGGGAACTCTCCAGGAGTCCCTAGCAGGCCGAGGTGGACAGCAGGAGTCTAATATCCATATGAATGCAGATCTTAACATAATTATATCATCTCAATGGCTTGCTGGCCTCACCTTTCAACCAAAAATGCCATGCATCATACTACATGGATATGGCTCTTAGCACTTGTCTTTTAGGCAAAGAGGGAAAAACAAAAAGGGAGAAAGTAAGTCCTAACTACTCAATTTTTTATCACTAGTAAATTGAAACAAGTTTTGATGATGGTGGAGGATGATAATGCAGAGAGCTGAGGATAATAACACTTTAGCTCAGAGGATGTGGTTGATTATGTTCTAATGGCCAGCTATGCTATCTCACCTGCAGGATGGGAGTGGGGATAGACTAGCTATTTGCTTACTGGGTCTTCAATTTTAAAGAAATTAAAGTGATTTTAAAATAGTAGCTAGTATTCCATTGATATGTGTGTGTGTGTATGTGTGTGTGTGTGTGTGTTTTGGTATCAGGGATTGAACTTAGGGGCACTCAACCACTGAGCCACATCCCCAGTCCTATTTTTTTTTTAATTTTTTATTGTTGGCTGTTCAAAACATTACATAGTTCTTGATATATCATATTTCACACTTTGATTCAAGTGGGTTATGAGCTCCCATTTTTACCCCATGTACAGATTGCAGACTCACATCAGTTACACATCCATTGATTTACATATTGCCATACTAGTGTCTGTTGTGTTCTGCTGCCTTTCCTATCCTCTACCATCCCCCCTCCCCTCCCCTCCCCTCCCCTCTTCTCTCTCTGCCCCCTCTACTGACATTCATTTGTCCCCCTTGTATTATTTTTCCCTTTCCCCTCACTTCCTCTTGTATGTACTTTTGTATAACTCTGAGGGTCTCCTTCCATTTCCATGCAATTTCCCTTCTCTCTCCCTTTCCCTCCCACCTCTCATCCCTGTTTAATGTTAATCTTCTTCTCATGCTCTTTGACCCTACTCTGTTCTTAGTTACTCTCCTTATATCAAATAAGACATTTGGCATTTGTTTTTTAGGGATTGGCTAGCTTCACTTAGCATAATCTGCTCTAGTGCCATCCATTTCCCTGTAAATTCTATGATTTTGTCATTTTTTAATGCAGAGTAATACTCCATTGTGTATAAATGCCACATTTTTTTTATCCATTCATCTATTGAAGGGCATCTAGGTTGGTTCCACAGTCTTGCTATTGTGAATTGTGCTGCTATGAACATCTATGTAGCAGTGTCCCTGTAGTATGCTCTTTTTAGGTCTTTAGGGAATAGACCAAGAAGGGGAATAGCTGGGTCAAATGGTGGCTCCATTCCCAGCTTTCCAAGAAATCTCCATACTGCTTTCCAAATTGGCTGCACCAATTTGCAGTCCGACCAGCAATGTACAAGTGTACCCTTTTCCCCACATCCTCGCCAGCACTTGTTGTTGTTTGACTTCATAATGGCTGCCAATCTAACTGGAGTGAGATGGTATCTTAGGGTGGTTTTGATTTGCATTTCTCTCATTGTTTGCATTTCTCATTGTTTCTCATTGTTTGGGGCATATATATTTATGATTGTTATGTCTTGTTGGTGTATGGTTCCATTAAGCAGTATGTAGTGTCCCTCTTTATCCCTTTTGATTAACTTTGGCTTGAAATCTATTTTATTTGATATGAGTATGGACACGCCTGCTTGTTTCCGAAGTCCATATGAGTGATATGATTTTTCCCAACCTTTCACCTTCAGCCTATGTATGTCTTTCCCTATCAAATGCGTCTCCTGTAGGCAGCATATTGTTGGGTCTTGTTTTGTGATCCATTCTACTAGCCTGTGTCTCTTAATTGGTGAGTTTAAGCCATTAACATTTAGGGTTATTATTGAGATATGGGTTGTTGTTCCAGCCATATTTGTTTATTTCTGTTACTAAACATGGTTTGTTTTCCTCTTTGATTATTTTTCCCCCCTTTACTGTCCTACCTCCCACTGTTGGTTTTCATTGTTATTTTCCATTTCCTCTTCCTGTAATGTTTTGCCAAGGATGTTTTGAAGAGATGGTTTTCTAGCTGCAAATTCTTTTAACTTTTGTTTATCGTGGAAGGTTTTAATTTCATCTTCCATCCTGAAGCTTAATTTTGCTGGAAACACAATTCTTGGTTGGAACCCATTTTCTTTCAGTGTTTGAAATATGTTATTCCAGGATCTTCTAGCTTTCAGAGTCTGTGTTGAAAGATCAGCTGTTATCCTGATTGGTTTACCCCTAAATGTAATCTGCTTCCTTTCTCTTGTAGCTTTTAAAATTCTCTCCTTATTCTGTATGTTGGGCATCTTCATTATAATGTGTCTAGGTGTGGGTCTCTTATGATTTTGCACATTCGGCGTCCTGTAGGCTTCTAGGATTTGGGATTCTGTCTCATTCTTCAAGTCTGGGAAGTTTTCTCATATTATTTCATTGAATAGATTGCTCATTCCTTTGGTTTGAAACTCTGTCCCTTACTGTATCCCAATGACTCTTAAATTTGGTCTCTTGATGTTATCCCATATTTCTTGGATGTTCTGCTCATGGTTTCTTAACAGTCTTGCTGAGCTGTCTATGTTCTTTTCCAGTTGAAATACTTTATCTTCATTGTCTGATGTTCTATCTTCTAAGTGTTCTACTCTGCTGGTAGTATTCTCAATTGAGTTTTTAAGTTGGTTTATTGCTTCCTGCATTTCTAGGATTTCTGTTTGTTTTTTATAACCTCTATCTCCCTGTATAGTTGATCTTTTGCTTCTTGGATTTGTTTATGTAATTCATTATTCAAGTGATCTTTCATTGTCTGATTTTGCTGTCTGATGTCTTCCTTGAGACTCCAGATCATCTGAAGCATGTATATCCTGAATTCTTTATCTGACATTCCATCTGCTGCAGCTATTACCTCTTCTAACGTTGAATTGACCTGCATTGCTTGTGGTCCTTTCTTTCCTTGTCTCTTCATACTGTTCGCGTTCCTTTCTACTTGGTGAAACTGTTGTGCTATTGAATTTTCCCCCTATTTATTTATTTATTTTAATTTTTTATTGTGGGTTGTTCAAAACATTACAAATTTCTTGACATATCATATTCCATACTTTGATTCAAGTGGGTTATGAATTCCCACCTTCACCCCATACACAGATTGCAGAATCACATCAGTTACACATCCATTGATTTACAAATTGCCATACTAGTGTCTGCTGTGCTCCGCTGCCTTTCCATCCTCCACCCTCCCCCCTCCCCACCTCTCCCCTCCCCTCCCCTCCTCTCTCTCTACCTCCTCCACTGTATAACCATGAGGGTCTCCTTCCATTACCATGCAATTTCCCTTCTCTCTCCCTTTCCCTCCCACCTCTCATCCCTGTTAAATGTTAATCTTCTTCTCGTGCTCTTCATCCCTACTCTGTTCTTAGTTACTCTCCTTATATCAAAGAAGACATTTGGCATTTGTTTTTTAGGGATTGGCTAGCTTCACTTAGCATAATCTGCTCTAATGCCATCCATTTCCCTGTAAATTCTATGATTTTGTCATTTTTCAATGCTAATACTCCATTGTGTATAAATGCCACATTTTTTTTATCCATTCGTCTATTGAAGGGCATCTAGGTTGGTTCCACAGTCTTGCTATTGTGAACTGTGCTGCTGTGAACATCGATGTAGCAGTGTCCCTGTACCATGCTCTTTTTAGGTCTTTAGGGAATAGACCAAGAAGGGAAATAGCTGGGTCAAATGGTGGCTCCATTCCCAGCTTTCCAAGATTTTCTTTTCAGTATCTTTTTTTTTTTTAATTGGTTGTTCAAAACATTACAAAGCTCATGACATATCATCTTCCATACATTTGATTCAAGTGGGTTATGAACTCCCATTTTTTACCCCAAATACAAGTTGTAGAATCACATCGGTTACACATCCACATTTTTACATAATACCATATTAGTGACTGTTGTATTCTGCTACCTTTCCTATCCCCTACTATCCCCCCTCCCCTTCCCTCTCATCATCCCTCTCTACCCCATCTGCTGTTGTTTAATTCTCTCCCTTGTTTTTTTTTCCCCTTTCCCCTCACAAACTCTTATATGTAATTTTGTGTAACAATGAGGGTCTCCTTCCATTTCCATAGTTTCCCTTCTCTCTCCCTTTCTCTCCCCCCACTCGTCTCTGTTTAATGTTAATCTTTTCCTCATGCTCTTCTTCCCTGTTCTGATCTTAGTTGCTCTCTTTATATCAAAGAAGTCATTTGGCATTTGTTTTTTAAGGATTGGCTAGCTTCACTTAGCATAATCTGCTCTAATGCCATCCATTTCCCTGCAAAATCCATGATTTTGTCATTTTTTAGTGCTGTGTAATAATCCATTGTGTATAAATGCCACAGTTTTTTAATCCATGCATCTATTGAAGGGCATCTGGGTTGATTCCAAAGTCTAGCTATTGTGAATTGTGCTGCCATGATCATTGATGTGGCAGTATCCCTATAGTATGCTCTTTTAAGGTCCTCAGGGAATAGACCGAGAAGGGCGATAGCTGGGTCAAATGGTGGTTCCATTCCCAGCTTTCCTAGGAATCTCCATACTGCTTTCCATATTGGCTGCACCAGTTTGCAGTCCCACCAGCAATATACAAGTGTACCCTTTTCCCCACATCCTCACAAGCACTTGTTGTTGTTTGACTTCATAATGGCTGCGAATCTTACTGGAGTGAGATGGTATCTTAGGGTGGTTTTGATTTGCATTTCTCTGACTGCTAGAGATGGTGAGCATTTTTTCATGTACTTATTGATAGATTGTATGTCCTCCTCTGAGAAGTGTCTGTTCAGGTCCTTCGCCCATTTGTTGATAGGGTTGTTTGTTATCTTGTTGTTTAATTTTTTGAGTTCTTTGTATATTCTGGATATTAGGGCTCTATCTGAAGTGTGAGGAGTAAAGATTTGTTCCCAGGATGTAGGTTCCCTATTTACCTCTCTTATTGTTTCTCTTGCTGAGAAAAAACTTTTTAGTTTGAGTAAGTCCCATTTGTTGATTCTAGTTATTAACTTTTGTGCTATGGGCGTCCTATTAAGGAATTTGGAGCCCGACCCCACAATGTGTAGATCGGAGCCAACTTTTTCTTCTATCAGGTGCAGAGTCTCTCATTTGATATCTAGGTCCTTGATCCATTTTGAATTTACTTTTGTGCATGGTGAGAGAAAGGGGTTCAGCTTCATTTTGTTGCATATGGATTTCCAGTTTTCCCAGCACCATTTGTTGAAGATGCTATCCTTTCTCCATTGCATGCTTTTAGCGCCTTTATCAAATATAAGAAAGTTGTAATTTTGTGGATTGGTCTCTGTGTCCTCTATTCTGTACCATTGATCCACCTGCCTGTTTTGGTACCAGTACTATGCTGTTTTTGTTACTATTGCTCTGTAGTACAGTTTGAAATCTGGTATCGCTATACCTCCCGATTCACACTTCCTGCTTAGAATTGCTTTTGCTATTCTGGGTCTTTTGTTTTTCCATATGAATTTCATGATAGCTTTATCTATTTCTACAAGAAATGCCGTTGGGATTTTGATTGGCATTGCGTTGAACCTGTAGAGAACTTTGGGTAATATCGCCATTTTGATGATGTTGGTTCTGCCTATCCATGAACAGGGTACATTTTTCCATCTTCTAAGATCTTCTTCTATCTCTCTCTTTAGGGTTCTGTAGTTTTCATTGTATAAATCTTTCACCTCTTTTGTTAGGTTGATTCCCAAGTATTTTATTTTTTTTGAGGATATTGTGAATGGGGTGGTTTTCCTCATTTCCATTTCAGAAGTTTTGTTACTGATATACAGGAATGCCTTTGATTTATGCGTGTTGATTTTATATCCTGCCACTTTGCTGAATTCATTTATTAGTTCTAGTAGTTTCTTTGTAGACCCTTTTGGGTCTTCTAAGTATAGGATCATATCGTCCGAAATAGTGATATTTTAAGTTCTTCTTTTCCTATTTTTATGCCTTTAATTTCTTTTGTCTGTCTAATTGCTCTGGCTAGTATTTCAAGGACTAAATTAAATAGAAGTGGTGAGAGAGGGCATCCCTGTCTTGTTCCAGATTTTAGCGGGAATGCCTTCAGTTTTTCTCCATTTAGAATGATGCTAGCCTGAGGCTTAGCATATATAGCTTCTACAATGTTGAGGTAAGTTACTGTTATCCCCAGTTTTTCTAGTGTTTTGAACATAAAAGAATGCTGTACTTTGTCGAATGCTTTTTGTGCATCTATCGAGACGATCATATGGTTCTTATCTTTAAGTCTATTGATGTGGTGAATAATATTTATTGATTTCTGTATATTGAACCAACCTTGCATCCCAGGGATGAATCCTACTTGATCATGGTGCACAATTTTTTTGATATGCTTTTGTATTCGATTCGCCAGGATTTTATTGAGAATTTTTGCATCTATGTTCATTAGAGATATTGGTCTGTAGTTTTCTTTCTTTGAAGTGTCTTTGTCTGGTTTCGGGATCAGGGTGATGTTGGCCTCATAGAATGAATTTGGAAGAGCTCCTTCTTTTTTATTTCTTTAAATAGCTTGAAAAGTATTGGTATTAATTCTTCTTTGAAGGTTTTGTAAAACTCCGCTGTATACCCATCTGGTCCAGGGCTTTTTTTGGTTGGTAGCCTTTTGATGGCTTCTTCTATTTCTTCCTTTGTTATTGGTCTGTTTAAATTGTGTGTGTCTTCCTGACTCAATCTGGGCAGCTCATATGACTTAAGAAATTTATCGATGTCTTCACTGTCTTCTATTTTATTAGAATATAGGGTTTCAAAATACTTTCTAATTATCTTCTGTATTTCTGTAGTGTCTGTTGTGATATTGCCTTTTTCATCCCGTATGTTAGTGATTTGAGTTTTCTCTCTTCTTCTCTTCGTTAGCATGGCTAAGGGTCTGTTGATCTTATTTATTTTTTCAAAGAACCAACTTTTAGTTTTATCAATTTTTTCAATGTTTTTTTTTTTTTGTTTCAATTTCATTGATTTCCGCTCTGATTTTAATTATTTCTTGTCTTCTGCTATATTTGCTGTTGTTTTGCTCTTCCTTTTCTAGGGTTTTGAGATGTAGTGTGAGTTCATTTATTTGTTGGTTTTTTTCTTTTTTTGAGGAATGAACTCCAGGAAATGAATTTCCCTCTTAAAACTGCTTTCTTTGTGTCCCATAGATTCCGGTATGTTGTGTCTGAATTGTCGTTTATCTCTAAGAATTTTTTGATTTCCTCCTTTATGTCTTCTGTAACCCATTGATCATTCAGTAACATATTGTTTATTTTCCATGTGATGCAGGATTTTTCCTTCCTTCTTTTTTCATTGATTTCCAGTTTCATTCCATTATGATCAGATATGGTGCATGGTATTATCTCCAGTCCTTTATATTTACTAAGAGTTGCCCTATGGCATAATATATGATCTATCTTTGAGTATGATCCATGTGCTGCTGAGAAGAACGTGTATCCACTTGATGATGGTTGATATATTCTATATATGTCGGTTAAGTCTAGGTTATTGATTGTGTCATTGAGTTCTATAGTTTCTTTATTCAGCTTTTGTCTGGAGGATCTGTCTAATGGCGAGAGCGGTGTGTTGAAGTCACCCATAATTATTGTGTTGTGGTCAATTTGACTCTTGAACTTGAGGAGAGTTTGTTTTATGAACATTGCTGCACCATTATTTGGTGCATATAAATTGATAATTGTTATGTCTTGTTGGTGAATAGTTCCTTTTAACAGGATATAGTGTCCTTCTTTATCCCTTTTGATTAACTTAGGTTTGAAGTTAATTTTATTCGATATGAGTATGGCCACTCCTGCTTGCTTCCGAGGGCCATGTGAGTGGTATGATTTTTCCCAACCTTTCACCTTCAGCCTGTGTATGTCTTTTCCTATCATATGAGTCTCCTGAAGGCAGCATATTGTTGGATTTGTTTTTTTGATCCAGGTTACCAGCCTGTGTCTCTTGATTGGTGAGTTTAGTCCATTAACATTTAAGGTTACAATTGAAATATGATTTGTACTTCCAGTCATGTTTATTTATTTATTTATTTTAGTTTGGCTAGTTTTTACTTTTTGGTTGTTTTCCTCCCCCTTTACTGAGATACCTCCCTCTGTTGGTTTTGGGTACTGTTTTTCCATTTCTCTTCTTGTAGAATTTTGCCCAAAATGCTTTGCAGTGCTGGTTTTCTGGCTGCGAAATCTTTTAGCTTTTGTTTATCGTGAAAGATTTTAATTTCATTGTCAAATCTGAAGCTTAATTTTGCTGGATACAGTATTCTTGGTTGGAATCCATTATTTTTCAGCGTTTGAAATACATTGTTCCAGGATCTTCTCGCTTTCAAAGTCTGTGATGAAAAATCAGCCGTTAACCTAGTTGGTTTACCCCTGAATGTAATCTGCCTCCTTTCCCTCGTAGCTTTTAATATTCTCTCCTTGTTCTGTATGTTGACTATCTTCATAATTATATGTCTTGGAGTTGGCCTATTACAGTTTTGGATGTTTGGGGTCCTGTAGGCTTCCAGGATTTGGCAATCCATTCCATCTTTCATCTCTGGGAAGTTTTCTAGGATTATTTCATTCAATAGGTTGTCCATTCCTTTGGCTTGAATCTCTGTGCCTTCTTCTATCCCAATGACTCTCAAATTTGGTTTTTTGATGAGATTCCATATCTCTTGGATAGATTGCTCGTGAGATTTAAGCATCTTTTCAGTATTGACTATATTCTTTTCAAGTTGATAAACTTTGTCTTCATTATCTGATGTTCTGACTTCTACTTGATCTAGTCTATTTGTAATATTCTCGTTAGCATTTTTAATCTGGTTTATGGTTTCTTGCATTTCTAAAATCACTGTTTGGTTTTTTTTTAAGATCTCTATCTCCTGGTAAAGCTCGTTCTTTGCAGTTTGAATTTGTTTGTTTACTTGGTTTTCAAAATATACTTTCAATTCTTGGATTTGCTGTCTCATGTCTTCTCTAAAATTCCGTTCCATCTGAGTTAGATATGCCTTGATTTCTTTCCCTGTCCATGTTTCTGATGCTTCTACGTCCTCCTGTAGATTTAAGTTGTCCTGCATTATCTGTACTCCTTTTTTCCCTGGTTTTTTCATGTTGTTCACGTTACTTTCCAGCTCTGTCTGACTGCTTTGTAACTGCTTTCTCCTATACATTTGTTTTGGCTTTGTTTATATCTGTTGTTTCTCCTTTGTGGTGGGAGATTATGCCTATAGATTTTGGGCTTTATTGTACTTTAGAGCTGATTCATTCAATTTATAAAGGGCTTCCGGATTTTGTATGCATATAGTGATTTGTTTTTTGTTCTTAGGACTTTATGTTGGGTGCTATGAAGGTATACGGGTTAGTATGTCTTGGCTACTTTAGAAGATTGCTCTACTGAAGGGGGATGCTAACCGTCAATTGGATCAGGGTGTTGGTAGTAGCTAGGTATTTAGGAGCACTATAGACGGCCTCGAAACATTCACCTGTTTGCATTTAGACAGTTACACGAAATTGAGGACTTAATGCTTGGGATGAAAGTTGGGGGGAAGGGGAAGGAAGGTGCTCTTGAAAAGTAAGAAGGAGGGGGAGTTAGATAGCATAGAGGAGAATGGAAAGAACAATAAAACTTGGAAGGGGAGAGAAAGAGGGAAAAAGGGAGAGAAAAAATAAAATAAAATAAGAAATAAAATTAGGTCTTAGAGATCCATTTTCTTCTCTTCCCATAGGCAAAGCTGTGCCCTCCGAGCTGAGATTTGCCCTCAATGTGTCAACAGCAATCCCTGTAAGGCGGCTCCTGGGAGTCTCTCAATCCTGTTGGTCCAGAGCCGTTTCACTTCTACAGCCCCTCCTCCCCTTCCTCCTGCCAGCCAGCCAGGTCCTGTGCACCAGAGGAGGTTCTCCAAGGATTTGGTTACACTTTCAGCCCCTCTGGGTGCTCTATTTCCCTAATGACTGAGCACTCTCTCTGTCATTCATCTAAGCCCCAGTGCTGTGGAGCTGTGTTCTGGGAGTCAATAGTTTAATTTTTCCGGACCCCTTTGGTGGGCACACCTTCGGAGTCTGGCGGCTAAGACCATTGGTGTCGCCACTGGTGGTAATGGGAGTTGGGGGTCGAGGATCCCATCTGCTTCCCTCAGCCCTTACAATCACGACCACTCTGCTGGCAGTAGGATGAGTTGGGGGTCTGGAGTGTCCTCTGTTTCCCTCCACCCCTACTGTCACGCCCTCTCAGTTGGCGGTTGGGGGAGTTGGGGGTGGGGAGTCTTCTCTGCTTCCCTCCGCCCCTACAGTCACGCCCACGTCACTGGCAGTATTGGGAGTTGGGGGTCTAGAGTCCTTTGGCCCTTACAGTCACGCCCACGGAGAGATTTTGAAGTTTCCCGGTTGTTTGTATCTGATGCGGGTGGGAGTCACACACCTGCTAAAGTAGATTCCGCTGGGAAGGAATCTCTTTGGCCGAACTTTGGTGACTTCCCGTCTCTGCAATGGCGGGCCCCTGCCTCCTTGCTGGAGTGTCCGAAGGGAGGGGTGGAACTGGCTTGTCTCTGGTCTGACCCAATCTCTGGTTTTAGTTCCCAGTTCGCTATTTCATAAAGGCTTGGTTAGATTTCCTTCACGTCGTCTCAGGGGGGGAGCCGTTTGCCGGGTGGGCGGGGCCATTCGCAGTGGGGGCGGGGCCATTAGCAGAGCTGGGAGGGCACAGGCCGTCTGCCGGGTGGGGACCCTTCTCGCCGTGCAGGGCCGCTGGGGGCCGCCTGCAGAGCCTGGGGTGCTGGCCGCGGGCGGGGCGCCAGCAGAGCCCGGAGGGCGGGGGGGCCCGTTTGCCGGGTGGGTGGGGCCGTTTGCAGAGCCAGGAGGGCAGGGGGCCGTTAGCCGTGCGGGCGGGGCATTAGCAGCGCCGGGAGGGCACAGGCCGTCTGCCGGGCCAGGCGGGGACCCTTCTCGCTGCGCGGGCCACCGGGGGCCGCCTGCAGAGCCGAGCCTGCGCTGGCCAGGGGCGGGGCCGCCAACAGAGCCGGGAGGGCGGGGGGGGGCCGTTTGCTGGGTGGGCGGGGCCGTTAGCAGAGCCAGGAGGGCGCAGGCCGTTTGCCAGGCCAGGTGGGGACCCTTCTCGCCGCGCCGGCCGCCGGGGGCCGCTTGTAGAACCCGGTAGGCAGCGGCCTCGTGGCTAAGAGCCGGGTGGGCGGGGTGGCCGATCACAGAGCGAGCGGGGCCTCCAGGAGAGCCAGGATGGCGGGGGCCGTCTGCCGGGCCAGGCGGGGACCCTTCTCGCTGCCCCGGGCCGCCGGGGGCCGCTTGCAGAGCCGGTTGGGCGGTGGCTGCGGGATTGGACCTCTGCGCCCGCGTGGCCGGCCAAGATTCACTTGTCTGGGGCCAACTGTCACCTCTAATATAACTTACTACTTCCTGGCAGGTCTCCTTTCAGCGGAATTTTGCTAGAAGTTCCTCAGTAGGTAGAATGTAGCTGTTTTAATGGGTGTTTCTGATCCGGTTAATGTGGAGATACTGAAAGTGCTGCTTCCTTGCCGGCCGCCATGTTGGATCTTCCCCCCTATATATTTATATTTGTCTTGTATAGTTGCAAAGTCTCCCTCACAGGCGCGGGCGGCGGCTCTGCCCCTCCTCCAATTGGGGCAATGTGCCTACCACGCCGGCAGGCCGCTGGGCCTGCTCTGCCGGTCGGTAGCAGGTCCGCCTACCTTGCAGGCGCGGACGGCGGCTCTGTCCCTCTGCGGGCCGCTAGGCTTGTTCTGTCGGTGGCCGCAGTTCTGCCTACTTTGCAGGTGCAGGCAGCGGCACTGCCCCTCTGCAGGCCTCTGGGGCTGTTCTGCCTGTGGGTCGCAGGTCCGCCTACCTTGCAGGTGCGGGGGGGCGGGCGGCTCTACCCTTCCTCAGGCCACTGGGCCTGTTCTGTCTGTCGGTTGCAGGTCTGGCCTGTTCTGATGGTGGTCACAGTTAAGTCTACCTTGCAGGCGCGGGGGAAGGGGCGGCTCTGCCTCTCAGCAGGCCGCTGCTCCTCTTCTGCTGGTGGGTCGCAGGCCCGCCTACCTTGCAGGAGTGATTGGAAGCTCTGCCCCTCCGCGGGCCACTGGGCCTTTTCTGTCGGTGGTCACAGTTCCACCTACCTGGCAGGCGCGGGGGGTGGGGGGCGGCTCTGCCCCTCAGCAGGCAGCTGGGCCTGATCTGTGGGTGGTCACAGTTCCGTCTACCTTGCCGGCGCAGGGGGAGGGGGCAGCTCTGACCAGTCCTATTTTGTATTTTATTCAGAGCCAGGGTCTCACTGAGTTGCTTAGTCTCTCACTTTTGCTGAGACTGGCTTTGAACTCATGATCCTCCTGCTTCAGCCTTCTGAGCAGCTGGGATTACAGGCATGTGCCACCGTGCCTGGCTCCACTGACATTTATGTCTTTTATTCATTGTTAAAGTAATAATTAAAATTCTTTGAATTATTATTTTTTTATTCATATGAAATAACATATTTGTTACTATGATTTAGCATTTTACTAAAAACTATTACCTTACAAGTGTGTATAAAAAGATATTGTTCTTGTCTTTTAGAAATTATGGTAATATAACATGAGCTGAAATTTAATCATTATTACTGGAAACCAGGCTATTTTAGTAGCATACTCTGTATCATATTTATGTTCCTCATTTACAAATTTTTATACACTTTTCCAATGTGTGTATCTGTGTGTGTGTGTGTGTGTGTGTGTATACCGATCTTCCAAGTTGATACATGAATAACAATAAACATAGTATTACAAACATAAAGTAATGGTGTATTTTAGGAATTCAAGTAAAAATAACTTCCATTTTAATGCTGTTGACTACTAAAGGTGTAAATGGCAAATACTAGAAGACCCACATAAAAGGAGTTAATAAACTCAACCTTTAACAATTCAGTAACTACCTTTCTCTCCTATACAATACAAGCTTTCTGCTCAGTTTTAGGTGCTTCAATTCCATTATTTAGGTGTTAATTCTGTGAGGGAGTGAGCCATGAAATTTCTGTTTCCATCATACTCAGATTCAGAATTTGGGGCTGTTTTATGAAGCCTGTACATTGTTACAATATTTTGCTTTACCTCTTTTTTTCTGCTTTTATCTGTGTTTGTAAAGATGAACTTAACGGCTCTGTAGATTTTAAAGCAGAGGTAGGTGACACATTGCTAGAAATATTATTTTTAAAAGGCTTTGCAACAGTGATCTAATCATTATCTTTGTTAAAACATTTAAAAAAATTACATATACTAAGAATCCAAGCATGGAGGTGTGAGAGGAAGAGCTCTGGACTGGCTCCTACAAACTTGAACCTTATGAAATTAGAGGTAAAAAATGGTTGAATATTTTTAATTACATATGGTTCTATATAATACTATCTATGTAATGCTGGGCAAATTTCTTAACCACATAAACTTTAGCTTTGTCAGTTGTACAATGAAGATATTGCCCCACTCAGAGGATGGATATCAATAATACTTGTGAAAATACATATTATTGCCTTGGAAATCCAAAAACATTATACATCTATGTCATAATCATGCATTTGGTAGAGTATTGTGGATTCTAATTTGCATTTTTACTTTTATTCCTATGACATTAGTTTATTGTGAAAATTAGTTTTGAATGTATTAAGAGATAAAGAAGTATTTGAATATTGGAAGAGTAGAGGTTAGGATCCCACACGCCATCTAGGGACATGAGAAATTCTCCTGTTAGGAAAGAAAAATTAATAGTCTATATGAGATTTTGCAATAAATGTTAGAAGTAATTGGGCTGGTCATTTGGACAGTGAACTGTCTTCATTATTATCACATCCTCCTCCTCCTTCTTCATTATTCACGGACAAAAATTATAAAAGACTCCTACAGAAATGGTATATATTCTTGAGTTGGTAGAAAGTTGGAAGTTCCTAAAGTGCACACAAAGGAATGACCATGTTTTCCAGGGCTCACTTGTGGAGGGAGATGCTGCAGAGAACCCTGTTCTCCTTCAGGTGCCCCTCCCCTTGCATTGGTCCATGGTAAAACACAGATTCTGAAATGAATGAATGAACAGTAAGGAACAGCAAGATACTAAGATATTCTCAAGATGATTACAAAAGACAAGACAAACTTTGAAATTCATTAAATGCATGTTGGTTAGTAGTTGAAAAAATTATGCACATACGCACACTTCAATATGAAGTAAGCTCTGATCTGTTTCGCAAATGTATGGAACTCCATGTGTTCCCCATACATTAGCGAATCTGAAACAATACCTCTGTGTTAAACCAAAAGATGTCTGTCAGGCGAGCATCTGTGCCTGAGGGGGATGGAAAGCAAAGACACAAGAGCACAGAAGCTGCTGGGATTGTTTACCAAGTCTTAGATAGGCAGGCATCTCCACAGATGTAGAGAAGGACCAGGGAGGGGGATGGCAGTAGACCATGGAGCAGGGTCCTGGCTGCATGACAGGAGCCAGCTGTGCACTCAGTGAGGATGAGCTGAAGCTGCCCATGCTCAAGGTGTTTGAAATTGTGGTGTCACAGCTGGCGCAGGCACCCCAGTTCCCAATTTTCATGCCTTTTATGAATAATGGCTCAGTGGTTAGTGCCTGGCCAAAGAAATTCAAAACGAAAGACACTCTGCTGCCTGTGACACTTCGTAAGATGAACACAGAAAGCATATCTTTATGTATCCTCCAGCGAGCTCACTGTCTACTAATACGCTTCATAAAAATTTCTGAGAAAACACTCAAATGGCTGGTGGCACAAAGATCTGGGAGTCTTGAGTATGTCACGTCGACATTTCTATTTTCCTGCCAAAAAAAGACTATGAGAGCACAAAATACATTTAAGTTGGAGATGATAGCTGATTATTTCAACTTGCTTGTATGTCATTTTATCTATTACTGATGAAATATACAGAATTTCAGTTATGTTTGATACAATTGACTTTGATATTTGTCAGTAATACCCTGAACTTGTAATGCCCTTCAAGCCAGGATTTTTTTTTTTTTTTTTTGAAAAGGAGGCAAACAAAAGAGGAAAGTCTAAAATGTGAAATGGGTTATGGCTTGTTTATCCCCAAGTATCGCACAGATGAGAAATAGCATTTGGAGTTAGAAAGAACTGGGTTTAAATTCTAGCACTGTCACTCTATAGTAATAATGAAAATAAAATTTAGAGTTAATATTGACTGAATGTTTACTATGTATAAAGCACTCTGTGCTGGGCATTATCTATTATTATTATCTATTATCTATAGGCTGTTATCTAAAATCCTTACAGCAATCCTGTGAGATAAGTGTTTAGAAAATTCATCTTTTTACACAGCTCCAACTCACAGCTTCTCAGAAATCTCCCAGGTTGCATTTCTGGGCCTGATGACTCCCCTAATCTCTCAGCCTACACCTCTGCATGGCTGAGGTGAATCTTGGATAGGCAGGCATCTCCATAGATGTAGAGAAGGGCCAGAGAGATAATTTCCAGCTGTGGAAATTATCTGCTTTAAGGGGTCATGTGATTAAATTGGGACCACTTGGGTAGTTCAGAATAATCTCCCTTTGTGCTCACCTTTTTTCATCAAATACATCAAATGTTAACCTTATAGTCACCCAAGACCCTCCCCCCAAATTAGTTCTTCTGTGCTTTCTACATCTTTATTTCTATAAAAACATACATTATTTTTTATGGAAAGCTACTCATTCCCTAGATAGAATTTCTTTCATTTTCCATCTATATGTATTCTTTTGGTCACTAAGTTGGAGATATCTCTTCTCATCTTGACACTCTCTTTGCTATTCTTACTGCTAACTGATTTAACAACCACTGGGATAACTGGTCTCTTTAAATTCTTGGCCATGAACATCACTTAAACCCTTCATCTTGCCTAGAAATGATACTTGTAGTACTCTTCTCCAATTCTCTCTCTTTTTTTTCTAAGTTTATTTTTAATTATGCATGGACACAGTATCTTTATTTTGTTTTATTTATTTTTATGTGGTGCTGAGGATCGAACCCAGTGCCTCACATGTGCGAGACAGTTGCTCTGCCCCTGAGCCACAACCCCGGCTCTCCAGTTCTCTTGTTTCTCCTTACTCAAAAGTTTTCCACCTCTTCTCCTAGTTTGACACTTTTGCTTTGCTTTCCACATGCTATTGTTTGAAAGTTTGTGTCCGTCCAAAATCTATAAGGTGAAACCTGATCTACAGTACAATAGTGTTTTGAGGTGAGGTCTTCAGGGAGTAATTAGGATTAGTGCAATTAGGAAAAAGGCCTGAGGGAACTTCTACTGCGTGAGGATGCAGTGAGGAGGTGCCATCTCTGAAGCAGAGGATCCTCATCAGACACTGAATCTCCTGGCTCCTCCATCTTGGACTTCTCAGCTTTCAGATGTTCAAGGATCAAATTTCCACTGTGGGGAAGCCACCCAGAATTTTGTTATGGCAACCAGAATGAACTAAGATGCAGTATCACTGGAAAATCAAGAGCAGTCACAAGGGAATGTCACTCACTCCCACGCTGGTGCTCTTTTACCATCTGTGCAGGATACCTTCTTATTCTACTGTCCAAAGCCAACGTAGTTGTTTTAGATAGCTCCTATCTAAAAATCCTGGTGGACAGAGCGTTCTCCCTTAAGATCTCCATGCACTAATCCCTGGACCTGTGAATATACTATGTTATTTAAGAAAAATAGTTTCATAACGTAATAAGGTTACAGACTTCGAAAAAGGGAGATTATCCTGAGCTATCCAAGTGGTCCCAGTTTAATCACATGACCCCTTAAAGCAGATAATTTTCACAAGCTGGAAAACAGGATGCAGCAGACATTGGCAAGACATGATGTCTGAGAAGGAATCAAGTCCTATGGTTAACATGGAGGGGACAACGTGGTAAGGAATGTGAGTGGCTTTAAGAAGCTGAGTCTTCTGGCTGGCAGCCAGCAAGAAAATGAGGTCCTGGTTCTACAACCTCAAGGAACTGAATTCTGCCAACAACCTTCATGAGATTTAATGTGGTTTGTCCCCAAGAACCTTCAGGTAAGAGCCCAGACTGTCCAACACCTTGATTTTGGCCTCAAGACACCTTGAACAGAGGAATCAGCCAAACCTTCTCAATTCCCACAGACTTACAGAAACCTTGCAATAATCAGTTTGTATTAATTCAAGCCAGCATGCTTGTGGTAATTTGTTTTGGTAGGTACAGAAAACTAATACAGATCCCATTTATTTATTCAAGAATGTTAAACCCTACTAAGTCTCCCCTCTCTTCTGCCTCATCAATTTTCCTTCTGTGTTGGATCATTCTCATCAGCATATTAAATGATGTTATTTCTTACATCTTTAAATTGTGTTAGTCAGCTTTCTACCGCTATAACAAAATACCTGGGATAATTAATTTATAAAGAGAAAAGGTTTATTTTAGCTCAAGGATTTAGAGGTTCTAGTCTATAATCAGTTGGCCCTATTGATTTGGAACTGTGGTAAAGCATCACATTATGGTAAGAGCACATGACAGGAGTACATGGTGGATTAAAACCACTTACCTCATCATTAGGAAGCAGAAAAAAGAGGAAGGGTCCAAGGTCCCACAATTGCCTTCAGGGGTAATAACCTAAAGACCTTCCACTAGGCACCACCTTTTAAATCACCTCCCAGTTACACTATCCTGGGAACTAAGTCTTTAACACACGGTTCTTAAGGGGGCATTCATGATCAAACTATTAGCACTAGTATAGTTTAGGTATGAGGTATCCCCCAAAAGCTCATGTGTGAGATACTGAAGAGTGTTTAGAGGTAAAATAATTAGGCTATGACAGTTTTAACCTAATCAGTTCATTCATGCTTTGATAGGAATCAACTGGGTGGTAAATGTAAGTAGGTAGAGTGTGGTTGGAGGAGGAGTCACCGGGGACATGGTTTGGGGTATGTATTTTGTTCTTGGCAAGTGCAGCCGCTCTCCCTGATTCCTGTGCCATGTCCTGAGTTGCTTTACTCTCCTCCATTCTTCTACCATGACGTTCTGCCTCACCTTGGTCCTGGTCAGCCATCTAGGGACTGAGACCTCTGAAACCGTGAACTCCTAAGTAAAAAAAATTTTTTTTTCTCTAAAATTGTTAGGTCTTTTGGTGACAGCAGTAAAAAAGCTGACTAAAATAAGCACAAACAAATCTCTCTCGACCGCTTTCTCCTCTGGCTACTGCCTTATTTCCTTATCTCCTTGACTATTAAAACCCCTTGAAACAGTTGTCAGTACTTGTGTCTCCACTTCCTCTCATTCCCGTTTTATCTTTTCACTTCAATCAAATCTTTCCTCCTCAGCTCCCCTACTGGTTCACCTGAAATCTACTTGAAAGAGTCACCAATGACTTCTCTGTTCTAAATCCAGATGTTCAATTCTCAGTCTTCAACTTACTTGACCTACATCCAGCATTGGACATAATTGTTTCTCCCTCTTTGACCATTAATTTCAAATGTTTAACTTCATTCTTTTAAAAAGCCAAAAATACCTTTTTGAATTAAGCAACGTAACCAATTTTTCTTAGTCTTGCTTGCAAAATCCTGTTACCACATTCAGATCTTCATCTCAAAGATTATGTGGCAAAGATAATAATCAGGTTAGTAACATAAAAATTCTTGTGTAACCTAGTTAATTTAGGTAAAAACTTCTTTTATGTTTCCTAGATTACCTAAACTGACTAGGTTATCTAAATTGACTAGGTTACTTCAATTGTAAAAACTTCTTGTATGGGTATTCAAAGCCTGAAGAATTCTGATTTTTAGATTGATTTGATAAAGTTACACTTAAGTAAACCTATCCATTTTATTGTCAAATAGCAAAGTTCAGCCTCTGTTGTTAGGACTCAGAAAACAATACCCCAAATATGGTGCCTTTGTATTCTTGTTACTTCAAAATGAAAGTACTTAGAAAGCAACAAATGTAGGAAAAAGCTATCTCTGAAACTATCACCTATTTTATCCAAGGTCCAAATCCCTAGAAAATATTCAATTGTTTATACCTTCCCCAGATGTCCATCAATTCGGGGGATAACTGATTCATAAAGAAAGACTAGAGTTGACACCACACCCATGACCCAGAGAGACTTAGTCACAAGTTATCACCTGTACTTTGGGCCCATTTTTTCCCCCTAAAAATTTATTTACTCTTTATTACCCTGCCTGCCTTTTTCTATGAACATGGTAATATATAAGCTTCTAAATCTCACTGGGTTATTGGGGACTTGTTTTCCTGTGACACTACTGCACATTTAATAAATTTGTATGCCTCTCCTCTTTTTTTTTTTTTTTTTTTTTTAATTTTTTATTGTGGGTTGTTCAAAACATTACAAATTTCTTGACATATCATATTCCACACTTTGATTCTAGTGGGTTATGAACTCCCACCTTCACCCCATACACAGATTGCAGATTCACATCAGTTACACATCCATTGATTTACAAATTGCCATACTAGTGTCTGTTGTGCTCCGCTGCCTTTCCCATCATCCACCCTCCCCCCTCCCCACCTCTCCCCTCCCCTCCCCTCCTCTCTCTCTACCCCCTCTACTGTATAACCCTGAGGGTCTCCTTCCATTACCGTGCAATTTACCTTCTCTCTCCCTTTCCCTCCCACCTCTCATCCCTGTTAAATGTTAATCTTCTTCTCCTGTTCTTCGTCCCTACTCTGTTCTTAGTTACTTTCCTTATATCAAAGAAGACATTTGGCATTTGTTTTTTAGGGATTGGCTAGCTTCACTTAGCATAATCTGCTCTAATGCCATCCATTTCCCTGTAAATTCTATGATTTTGTCATTTTTTAATGCAGAGTAATACTCCATTGTGTATAAATGCCACATTTTTTTTATCCATTCGTCTATTGAAGGGCATCTAGGTTGGTTCCACAGTCTTGCTATTGTGAACTGTGCTGCTATGAACATCGATGTAGCAGTGTCCCTGTAGCATGCTCTTTTTAGGTCTTTAGGGAATAGACCGAGAAGGGGAATAGCTGGGTCAAATGGTGGCTCCATTCCCAGCTTTCCAAGAAATCTCCATACTGCTTTCCAAATTGGCTGCACCAATCTGCAGTCCCACCAGCAATGTACAAGTGTACCCTTTTCCCCACATCCTCGCCAGCACTTGTTGTTGTTTGACTTCCTAATGGCTGCCAATCTTACTGGAGTGAGATGGTATCTTAGGGTGGTTTTGATTTGCATTTCTCTGACAGCTAGAGATGTTGAGCATTTTTTCATGTACTTGTTGATTGACTGTATGTCCTCCTCTGTGAAGTGTCTGTTCAGGTCCTTGGCCCATTTGTTGATTGGGTTGTTTGTTCTCTTATTGTCTAATTTTTTGAGTTCTTTGTATACTCTGGATATTAGGGCTCTATCTGAAGTGTGAGGAGTAAAGATTTGTTCCCAGGATGTAGGCTCCCTATTTACCTCTCTTATTGTTTCTTTTGCTGAGAAAAAACTTCTTAGTTTGAGTAAGTCCCATTTGTTGATTCTAGTTATTAACTTTTGTGCTATGGGTGTCCTATTGAGGAATTTGGAGCCCGACCCCACCGACTGTAGATCGTAGCCAACTTTTTCTTCTATCAGACGGCGCGTCTCTGATTTGATATCAAGTTCCTTGATCCATTTTGAATTCACTTTTGTGCATGGCGAGAGAAAGGGATTCAGTTTCATTTTGTTGCATATGGATTTCCAGTTTTCCCAGCACCATTTGTTGAAGATGCTATCCTTCCTCCATTGCATGCTTTTAGCCCCTTTATCAAATATAAGATAGTTGTAGTTTTGTGGATTGGTTTCTGTGTCCTCTATTCTGTACCATTGGTCCACACGCCTGTTTTGGTACCAGTACCATGCTGTTTTTGTTACTATTGCTCTGTAGTATAGTTTGAAGTCTGGTATCGCTATACCGCCTGATTCACACTTCTTGCTTAGCATTGTTTTTGCTATTCTGGGTCTTTTATTTTTCCATATGAATTTCATGATTGCTTTCTCTATTTCTACAAGAAATGCCATTGGGATTTTGATTGGCATTGCATTAAACCTATAGAGAACTTTTGGTAATATCGCCATTTTGATGATGTTAGTTCTGCCTATCCATGAACAGGGTATATTTTTCCATCTTCTAAGATCTTCTTCTATTTCTCTCTTTAGGGTTCTGTAGTTTTCATTGTATAAGTCTTTCACCTCTTTTGTTAGGTTGATTCCCAAGTATTTTATTTTTTTTGAAGATATTTTGAATGGAGTGGTTGTCCTCATTTCCATTTCAGAGGATTTGTCGCTAATATACAGGAATGCCTTTGATTTATGCGTGTTGATTTTAAATCCTGCCACTTTGCTGAATTCATTTATTAGCTCTAATAGTTTCTTTGTAGAGCCTTTTGGGTCTGCTAGATATAGAATCATATCATCTGCAAATAGTGATAATTTAATTTCTTCTTTTCCTATTTTTATGCCTTTAATTTCTTTCGTCTGTCTAATTGCTCTGGCCAGTGTTTCGAGAACTATGTTGAAGAGAAGTGGAGAGAGAGGGCATCCCTGTCTTGTTCCAGATTTTAGAGGGAATGCCTTCAGTTTTTCTCCATTCAGAATAATGCTAGCCTGAGGCTTAGCATAGATTGCTTTTACAATATTGAGGTATGTTCCTGTTATCCCTAGTTTTTCTAGAGTTTTGAACATAAAGGGATGCTGTACTTTGTCAAATGCTTTTTCCGCATCTATCGAGATGATCATATGGTTCTTATTTTTAAGTCTATTGATGTGGTGAATAACATTTATTGATTTCCGTATATTGAACCAGCCTTGCATCCCAGGGATGAATCCTACTTGATCATGGTGTACAATTTTTTTTATATGTTTTTGTATCCGATTCGCCAGAATTTTATTGAGGATTTTTGCATCTAGGTTCATTAGAGATATTGGTCTGTAGTTTTCTTTCTTTGAAGTGTCTTTGTCTGGTTTAGGTATCAGGGTGATGTTGGCCTCATAGAATGAATTTGGAAGTTCTCCCTCCTTTTCTATTTCCTGAAGTAGCTTGAAAAGTATTGGTATTAGTTCTTCTTTAAAGGTTTTGTAAAATTCTGCTGTATACCCATCGGGACCTGGGCTTTTCTTAGTTGGTAGTCTTTTGATGGTTTCTTCTATCTCCTCAATTGATATTGGTCTGTTTAGGTTTTCTATATCCTCCTGACTCAATCTGGGCAGATCATATGACTTAAGAAATTTATCTATGCCTTCACTATCTTCTAATTTATTGGAGTATAAGGATTCAAAATAGTTTTTGATTATCTTCTGTATTTCTGAAGTGTCTGTTGTGATATTGCCTTTTTCATCCCGTATGCTAGTAATTTGAGTTCTCTCTCTTCTTCTCTTCACTAGCATCGCTAAGGGTCTGTCGATTTTGTTTATTTTTTCAAAGAACCAACTTTTAGTTTTGTCAATTTTTTCAATTGTTTCTTTTGTTTCGATTTCATTAATTTCAGCTCTGATTTTAATTATTTCTTTCCTTCTACTTCTTTTGCTGTTGTTTTGCTCTTCTTTTTCAAGGATTTTGAGATGAAGTATGAGATCATTTATTTGTTGGTTTTTTCTTTTTTTAAGGAATGAACTCCAAGCAATGAATTTTCCTCTTAGAACTGCTTTCAATGTGTCCCATAGATTCCGATATGTTGTGTCTGTGTTTTCATTTATCTCTAAGAATTTTTTAATTTCCTCCTTGATGTCTTCTATAACCCATTGATCATTCAGTAACCTATTGTTCATTCTCCAATTGATGTATGCTTTTTCCTTCCTTCTTTTATCGTTGATTTTCAGTTTCATTCCATTATGATCAGATAAGATGCATGGTAATATCTCTACTCCTTTATATTGTCTAAGAGTTGCCCTGTGACATAATATATGATCTATTTTTGAGAAGGATCCATGTGCTGCTGAGAAAAAAGTGTAACTGCTTGATGTTGGGTGGTATACTCTATATATGTCAATTAGGTCTAGGTTATTAATAGTGTTATTGAGTTCTATAGTTTCCTTATTCAACTTTTGTTTGGAAGATCTGTCCAGTGGCGAGAGAGGTGTGTTGAAGTCTCCCATGATTATGGTGTGGTGGTCTATTAGACTCTTGAACTTGAGAAGAGTTTGTTTGACGAACATAGCTGCACCATTGTTTGGGGCATAAATATTTATGATTGTTATGTCTTGTTGGTGTATGGTTCCCTTAAGCAGTATGTAGTGTCCCTCTTTATCTCTTTTGATTAACTTTGGCTTGAAATCTATTTTATTTGATATGAGTATGGACACGCCTGCTTGTTTCCGAAGTCCATATGAGTGATATGATTTTTCCCAACCTTTCACCTTCAGCCTATGTATGTCTTTTCCTATCAAATGCGTCTCCTGTAGGCAGCATATTGTTGGGTCTTGTTTTGTGATCCATTCTACTAGCCTGTGTCTCTTAATTGGTGAGTTTAAGCCATTAACATTTAGGGTTATTATTGAGATATGGGTTGTTCTTCCAGCCATATTTGTTTATTTCTGTTACTAAACATTGTTTGTTTTCCTCTTTGATTGTTTCCCCCCCCCCTTTACTGTCCTACCTCCCACTGTTGGTTTTCATTGTTATTTTCCATTTCCTCTTCCTGTAATACTTTGGCTAGGATGTTTTGAAGAGATGGTTTTCTAGCTGCGAATTCTTTAAACTTTTGTTTATCGTGGAAGGTTTTAATTTCATTCTCCATCCTGAAGCTTAATTTCGCTGGATACACAATTCTTGGTTGGAACCCATTATCTTTCAGTGTTTGAAATATGTTATTCCAGGATCTTCTAGCTTTCAGAGTCTGTGTTGAAAGATCAGCTGTTATCCTGATTGGCTTGCCCCTAAATGTAATCTGCTTCCTTTCTCTTGTAGCTTTTAAAATTCTCTCCTTATTCTGTATGTTGGGCATCTTCATTATAATGTGTCTAGGTGTGGATCTCTTATGATTTTGCACATTCGGCGTCCTGTAGGCTTCTAGGATTTGGGATTCTGTCTCATTCTTCAAGTCTGGGAAGTTTTCTTGTATTATTTCATGGAATAGACTGCTCATTCCTTTGGTTTGGAGCTCTGTACCTTCCTGTATCCCAATGACTCTTAAGTTTGGTCTCTTAATGTTATCCCATATTTCTTGGATGTTCTGCTCATGGTTTCTTAACAGTCTTGCTGAGCTGTCTATGTTCTTTTCCAGTTGAAATACTTTGTCTTCATTGTCTGATGTTCTATCTTCTAAGTGTTCTACTCTGTTGGTAGTATTCTCCATTGAGTTTTTAAGTTGGTTTATTGCTTCCTGCATTTCTAGGATTTCTGATTGCTTGTTTTTTATAACCTCTATCTCCCTGTATAGTTGATCCTTTGCTTCCTGGATTTGTTTGCGTAATTCGTTGTCGAAGTGATCTTTCATTGTCTGATTTTGCTGTTTAATGTCTTCCTTGATACTCCAGATCATCTGAAGCATGTATATCCTGAATTCTTTATCTGACATTCCATCTGCTGCAGCTGTTACCTCTTCTAAAGTTGCGTTGACCTGCATTGCTTGTGGTCCTTTCTTTCCTTGTCTTTTCATACTGCTTGCGTATCTTTCCTGCAGGTGCGGGCGGCGGCTCTGCTCTCTCCTTATTCCAATTGGGGTGTCGTGGCTACCACGCCGGCAGGTCACTGGGCCTGTTCTGGGAGCTGGTGGCGGCTCTGTTCTGCCCCTACTCCAATTGGGGTGTCGTGTCTGTCGTACCAGCAGGCCACTGGGCCTGTCCTGCTGGTCGGTCGCAGATCTGCCCACCTTTCGGGCACGAGTGGAGGCTCTGCTTTGCCCCTACTCCAATTGGGGTGTCGTGACTACCCCGCCTGCAGGATGCTGGGTCTGTTCCTGGCAAGGGAGGCGACTCTGCTCTGTCCCTACTCCAATTAGGGTGGTGTTTGTACCCCGCCGGCAGGCTCCTGGGCCTGATCCGCCGGTCTGT